>NC_046165.1:90089464-90094464 GCF_011064425.1 Rattus rattus | reverse complement strand
CTAGCAGGAAGTTGGAACCTGTTCTGAGAGTCAGCTACTTAACATAAGTGGTTGCTTCCTCCTTCATGCTGTGAGGCAGAGTAGGGCCATGCCTGGGACAAAACAATACTCGTAAGTGGAAACGATGTCTACCCCTTCTAGCACTAAGCAACTCGCAGTGAATGTGGCTTCTCCATTGCCTGGAGGATTCCAGCCGAAAAGGCAGAGCCATTCGATGGAATAGCTTGGACCCTTGACTCACAAAGCTTCCCACCAACCAAAACTCTTTGTCGGATTGTTTGTAAGAAATGAACGTATGGGTAGGAGTGGGGTCGTAGGGCTTCTACCATATTAAGAAGTTAAAAATAGCCGGATGGTGGTGTGGTGGTGACCGAGGAGCACGCCTTTAGTCCCAGCACTCCAGAGCCAGAAGCAGGCAAACCACTATGAGTTCAAAGTCAACCTGGTCTACTGGGACAGCCAGGGCCACAAGGAGAAACCCTGTCTTGAAAAAACAGAAAGACCCTAAACATTTTTACTTGCTTATTTATTTTTACTTCGGTTCTGTGGGCCAAGTGCAGATGCAAGCCGTGTGGTCTACACCGAGCCCTACTCTGGTCTCCTGAGCACTGAAACTTGTTATGGCGATGGCATTATCCTAATAGAATAAGTGACAATCCTGAGATGTGTTCAGACTCCTGAATCCATGTCTGTTGTCCATGAAAAACAGCATTCCAGGCCGATGGGACAGCTCAGCATGGAACGGTCCACGCCACCAAGCCTGACAACCCAGGACCCACACGGTGGAAGTGAAGCCATTCCTACAAGTTGTCTTTTGGCCTCCACAATGCACCATGGCATGCACACGTACGCACAAAGTAAAGTGTAATGAAAAATTTAAAAATCCAACATCTCTTAGAGGATGATGTAGGAGAAAACTCCTGTAGCTCAGTGGTTCTTCACCTGTGGGTCAGCGCTCCTGTGGGTGGTCGCAGATCAGATACCCTGCGTATCAGATATTTATATTACGATTCATAACATGAAATTACGGCTATGAAGCATCAGTGAAGTAATTTTATTGCTGGGGGTTACCACAACACGAGGAGCTGTGTAAAAGGGTCACAGTATTAGGAAGGTTGAGAACCACTGATGTAGATTTTAAAAAAAAAAAAATTAAAGTCATGGCCATTAGAAAAATCAGTTATGCAGATGCACAGGAATCCACATTGGTTTCTACTTTTGTAGTATATTCTTTCTCTCAAAAAAATTTGTTTTCAGAATTGTGTTTATCTGACTCTTTGTTTTTAGACTCACGGGGATTGAACCCAAGGCCTCACACATCCTAATGCTACCATCCATATCCTAAGCGAGTGCTCTACCACTGAGTCACATCCCCAGCCCCAAGTTCCTTTTTAAATTATGCATCAGTGTGCTGACTTCCCCGTGCAAGGTAACTTCCATATGAGTAGTAAAAAACATAAAGAAATTCCCCTGGGAAAGTTAGACCATTAGCACAGTTAAACGACCAACCGCCTTTCAACTGTCCCCCAAGGGAAGCATGCTTTGACACGAGCCCACGAAACGTTTATAGTTCAGGCCTGCTTCTTGGTTGCACAACTGTGAATCACTGATGACTAATCCTTGAATGGTTTTGCTTGCGATCTATGACCTAGGCAAGGGTAAGATATATTTAGCAAATGGGAATCAACAAAATACTAGGACTCACGTTACACCAGGTCATCCAACACGCGACTGTGCAGCGTGAATCGTGTTCACAGAAGGCAGGATGTACCACATGGGTTATGAAGCACTCTGAGACGGTGTTAGAAGGCGCGATTTTAATAATATTATGTGTTTAAGCAATACTTCATAATAGTATGTGTTTAAGGTCAACTTTACTACCTCAAATATAACTCAGGATTTCCAATATTTTAAGGTTAATTTAGGAAAGATCATTAATGTGTTAAACTTTCTTTTAATAAAAATTCTCCTTCTAAGAATTTGTCCTAGGGAGGACAAATTTAAGAATGTTAATAAAAAAAAAATTACAGGGGCTGGAGCTGACTCAGCATTTGAAGGCGCTGGCTGCTCTTCCAGGGGACCTGCTCTGTTCCCAGAACCACGTGCCAACTAACTCCAGTCTTGTAGGATTCCATGCTTGCTTCTGGCCTCTGCAGGCCTAAGGACACACGTGGTACATAGACATGCACAGATACACACAAAATAATTAAATAAATTATGACAATGGGAGCCAGCAAGGGGGCTCAGCCACTAAAAGCACTCTCGACACAAGCCTGACAACCTGAGTTTGGCTCCTGGCACCCATGGTGGAAGGAGAGAACTACTGACTCCCTGAGGCTGTCTACCGGCCTCCAGCTCAGGATGTAGCTCAGTTGTAGACTGCTCGCCTAATAAACATGAGGCCCAAGGTTTAATCTCCAGCAACCACCTCCCCCGTTATGATTAAACAGAAAAATAAATAGCTTTCTAAATTTAGAGTGATCTGTGTCGTAGCAGGAAGGAGTATTCATAACATATTATTAGAGGAGAAATGTCTGTGAGGCCGTGGGGAGATGTTAGTCAGAGGGCACACAGTTTCACTTGGCCAGGAAATGTAAGTTCTGCAGATCTGGAGCACTGATGGTCACCACATACACTTGAAAGACACTTGAAAACCACTCAAAGATCTTAAATGCGCTCACTGCAACGAACAACTATAAATATGTAAGGTGACAGATAATACTAGCTTGATTTATTTAATAAGATATGCAAACACCAAAATACTATATTGTATACTATATACATAGTTTTATATATATATATATATATATATATATATATATATATATATATGTTGCTTTTTCCTTTTTTTTTTTTTTTTCCCGAGCTGGGGACCAACCCAGGGCCTTGCGCTTCCTAGGCAAGCGCTCTACCACTGAGCTAAATCCCCAACCCCCTATTGTTGCTTTTTAAGATGAGTGTGGCCTAGAACTCACAACATAGCCTAGGCAGGACTTGAACTAGAGGCAATCCTCCTGTATCAGTCCCTACATGCTGGGATAGCACACGCCCGGCACCATACCCAACTTTATTTGACAATTATATATTCAGTTAGACAGGTGGAAAAGGCAAGAGATATCTGATTGGTCATCATTACCTAATTCATTTATAATTAAGAGAACAGGGGTTGGGGATTTAGCTCAGTGGTAGAGCACTTGCCTAGGCAAGCACAAGGCCCTGGGTTCGTCCCCAGCTCAAAAAAAAAAAAAAAAAAAAAGAGAGAACAGGTAGACATTCCAGTGTACATGAGTTAATTTTTTGTTTTGTTTTGCTTGTTTGTTATTTTTGAGATTGAATCTTTGCTTAGGTGGCCTTGAACCCATGGCATCCTCCTGCCTCTGACTCTGAGATTACAAGTGTACAGCTCTCTGTTCCTCTGGAGTTACGTGGATTCGTTACTGTTGGGTTGTGTGTTTGTTTTCTGGTTTTGAGAGGGCCTTGAACTCACTTCCTTCTGCCCACCGAATGCTGGGACCTTAGCTAGGCATTTAGATTTTCAAATGACGAGAAGTACACAGACTACAGACAGTGGCTAGGAGAAAGAGATGAGGAGGAGGAGGGTTGAGAGGGGCACATGCAATCAAACTGTTCATTTGTACTCTTATATTTGTGTGTGTGTGTGTGTGATGCATGCGTGATTGATGCCTAAGTATATGACTGCATGTGCATGTGTATGATGTGTGTGTGTGCGTGTGGTTCGTGAGAGAGGCTGTAGGCACACACATGCCACAGGATATGTGTACAGGTCAGAGGTGTTGGTCCTCATCCTCCACCTTAGGAGACAGGATATGTCTGTTGTTCATCACTGTGTGCATCAGGCTGGTTAGCCTGTGAGCTTCCAGAGAGTTACAGATGAGTCCTAGTGCACCCCACTTTACATGGGGGCATCAAACTCAGCAAGCGCTTTACCTGCTGAGCCGCCTTGGCAGCCCTGACTAAACTTTACTTATTTGTTTTTATGATTTTAGATTTCATTTATTTATTTATTTTTGAGACAAGGTCTCACTCTGTAACCCGGCCTGGCCTCAGACTCACAGTGGCTGTTTCGCCTCAGCAGAAGAGATTACAGGCGATCTTTAAAATTTTAAGCACATGCATGTATTCTTTTCAAAATACAATAATGTATAACAAAACCAGGAGTTTCGGGGACTAACGGCCAAAGGAAGTTATTTCTAGGCTACCGGAATTCCTCTGGTGAGGTTACTGGGTCCTGGGAACTGGGCTGTAACTACTCACTACTCTTGTGTGGCCCACTGTATGTATTTCTTGGCCAGGATCTGCTACCAAATTAATTTAAGCCAACTGTTGATTATCAAGGCGTGAAGACTGGGCAGTTTGTCAAACAGTACCCCCATATAAACTCGCCGCCCCCAAAGAATTATAGATGAGATGAAGGGTAACATTATTTTTCCTAAAAACTAATTTTTACGCCAAGGCAGGATCCTTATGAACTAACAGCTTCTGTGACACCCAGACCCACATTTCTCATCCTATTCATCTTTCCAGGAGGAGAGACTTATAAGGCATAAAGTGTGACCGTGGGTTCATCCTGAATCTTCACGGGTGCTCAGGGAGCATCCACTGTGGACTTCGATGGGCTGGGAACGCTGGAAGCTGATGAGCCGCCGTGATGCAGACTTCACGGTCTCTGTGCCCTGGTTTATACGAAAAGCTTTATGGTTTACTTCTAAAAGATCCCACCACCACTTAAAAACTTAAGAGAAAAGGTGAGATACTGGAAAATTCCATTTTTAAATAGCTCTTCAAAAGCATACCGGAAAATACTCAGAGGTATTCAATGTCGAGTGCAAAATGGTCCGGTTTCTCGAGATTAGAAAGAATTAAGTTAAAACTGTCAAACTCTGGAGCCAAGAACGCCTGCCGAGTTTTGATTATGGCTCCTTACTACATCCTGGTTGCACTTAGATTTCGTTTCCTGTACTCACTCTGAGTTCTTTTCG
>NC_046165.1:90029464-90084464 GCF_011064425.1 Rattus rattus | reverse complement strand
AGAACAATCTGCCAAATTCCACAATGGGGCTCACACACACAGCGCTAGCCCCTCGGGACTCCAGGCACAAGTCACGTTGTCCTACCCGTTTACTCCCCGTGTGCAGTGGACTTTGGTGACCACCCATTCTGCTCACTCATACCACACGGGCAAAGCCCACAATCCTCGCTCATGGACAGGCTCCACAGTCCAGTTCTGGCTGGCTGCAGCTGCCCTTGCTGTGCCCTCACCAACCTCAGCCCTCAGCGCCCTGTGAACTCATCATTTCACCCAACAGATCTCTCAGAAGGCCCCTCTTGCACCTATTTTATTGGCCAAACTTTGGGCAGATGAACTATGCGCCATCAGTGCCAGTGCTCATTGGCAATTTCGTGTGCCTGCTATGGATGTAAGGATTCTGTAAGGATTCAAACTTAAGCCTGTTCGTCAAGGGTGGAACTCAAGCCTGAATGTTTAAAAAGATTTATTTTAAAGTGTGTGTGAGTGTGTGTATGTGTGTGAGTGTGTGTGTGTATGTGTGTGTGAGTGTGTATATGTGTGTGTATGTGTGTGCATATGTGTGTATGTGTGTGTATGTGTGTGCATGTGTGTGTGTGTGTGTGTGTGTGTGTATGTGTGTGTATGTGTGTATGTGTGTGTGTGTGTGTGTATGTGTGTGTATGTGTGTGTATGTGTGTGTGTGTGTGTGTGTGTGTGTGTGTGTGTGTGTGTATGTGTGTGTGTGTGTGTGTGTGTGTGTGTGTGTGTGTGTGTATGTGTGTGTGTGTGTGTGTGTGTGTGTGATAGTGTATATGTGTGTGTGTGTGTATGTTATGTGTCAGTGTGTGTGTGTGTGTGTGTGTGTGTGTGTGTGTAGTAGAAGCATTAGTGAAAACCATGGTTTTCACCTTCTGCCTCAGAGCCTGGGGAGTAAATTCTGCCTGGCAGGGGGGTCAGGATGAGTCGATTGCTAGACAGCCTCCCCTGAGCACCAGCCAGTCCTGGAAATGTCCCCTCAAGCTAACCAACCCTATCTCTTCAGGCCTGCGAAGCAACTGACTTTTCTCATGGGAGTCCAAGCCTGAATGCAGACAGAATGACTGCTGTGAAGATGAAGACCCCACCCCTTACTAGTGACCTTGGAGTTGACATAAGCCAGTCAGGAGCGACTGGGGAACTTGAGGTCAGAGGAAGGCAGCTATGTTTCTTTGAGGATGGTATCTGGGAGACTACCAGAGGATGGGCAGGGCTGTCAGGAGGTCTTGACAGAGCCATTGTCAGGGTGGGCAAAACCAGGGAGCTGAGAGCAGAAAGGAGGTTTCTGCTCACCTCCTAGAGATAGTGCAAGCCACCATCACAGAGGATGGGTAGGGAAAGTTTCAAGCAGACTCAGGAGGATATAATCCAGTATAGCTATCATTCCACCAGCCCACCACTGCAGCCTTTTCCTAGCCGAGAAACCCAGGAGTGTCTGTGGCAGGCCAGGCGGGGCTTCAGGCCTTGGATAAGATATTAACAGATAGAGTACTTTGATGGTTGGTGTCCCAACCCTTGTGGCCTGGGTGACTTGTAGGCAGAACCGAACCTGCCCTTGCCTTGTCCCTAGAGAGATATGTGAGGATCTCACAGGACAAGAGAATAGCGAGAAACTCCCCCAGAGCCCTGTAGCCATCAGTCCTTGGGCTCTCGCCTCACCCAGTTGCACAGGGCTCTACAGAATTAAGGCTGAAATGTCCATCCCCACCAGGAGAGTGAAGCTGCCAGTAGTCTTGCCTCGGTGACTCCCCCAGCCCTCTACACCCTGACTCTGTGAGGCAGACTAAGTGGACAGGTGTGTCTGCTCCAGAAGTAGAAGGTCTCGTGACCCTGGGAAGAGGACAAGGAGGTGACACAGTGACACAGGACTTCTTGTTTTGTTTGTTTGTTTGGTTGGTTGGTTGGTTTTCTCCTCTTTAGACATCTTGAAGCTAGGCGGGTCTGCAACACACTTCTTAGCCATAGCCTGGCTTATACGGTTAGGAACCAGAAGCACAGGGCAGACTGGACTTGCCTTCCCATGGCCAGTTTCCTGAGCTGCCACAGACTTAGGTGCCAGAGCTCTGTAACAGCCAGGACCTGTTTCTTGGCTCCTTTCTGTGCTCCTGGTACAGAGCCAGTGCTTACTAAACAGCCCCTCCTTTTGTGCACGCCAAAGCCAGAACCCACACCCACTTCTTGGGCTACAGTCACTCTTTCTGCCTCCCTGGGGATTAATGAGTGAGCCCCAATAGGGAAGGGGGTCACTCACGGTCCTCCCAGCCCCTACCATTCCCAGTTCAGTCCCTCGTAGAGCTAGTAGCATGAGGTAAAACCAACCTGTCTAGAAGCATCCTCATGACACATCCCCAGGATGTGAGTGCAGATTCACACAAATCTGTATTTACTCGAGTTCCCGCAGATAACACAGAGCTTGCCAGAGTCCCTCATGATCGGTGCTGATGTCCCTGGAACCCCTTGATGTCTCCATTTCCTAGAACTTGCTGGGGTCTGTTGACTTTCTAAATGTGCGTTACAGCCTCACACACAGGGTGGACAGGAAGCAAGAAAGAGAGGAACACAGCCTGCCAGGAACCCAGGGCCACTTGGCGTCCTGCTACATGTCACTGACAGTCAACCTACCTGATACCTGCAGCAGGGATTTTCGGAGGCCAGAGAGATGGCTCAGCAACTAAGGCCAACCTGATGGCCTGAGTTTGGGCTCCAGGGCCCACACAGAGGGAAGAGGGCTGACTCTTGCTTGCCCTCTGATCCCCACAGGTGTGCTGTGGCTTGCTTACCCACATACAAGCACCATGCCACCCCATATCGATAATAGTATTTTTTTTGTTTATTTTTGTTTGTTATTTTTGTTTGGTTTTTGATTTTTGGCTTTTTGAGATAAGGTTTCTCTGTGTAGCCCTGGGTATCCTGAAAGACACACTGTAGACTAGGCTGGCCTCAAACACTCAAAGATCATCCTGCTCCTTCCTCTGAGTGCTGGGATTAGAGGTGTGCACTGCCACTGCCCAGCTAATAGTATTTTAAAATTTTTAAAGGGGGAGTTCTAGAAGTCAGAAACTAGGATACTGAATAGCTGGGGGTAAAAATTTCGCTGCCTTTATAGAGTTTACACCCAAAGCTTTTTTTATTAACAAAGACTCACAGGATGAGAACTCCTTCCACACACGCTGTAAATACAGGCTTAACTCTGTGATCTGCTTCGGAGATACAAGCAGGGGCTGGGCCTGTGCCTGCATGGAAGGCTTGCTTCCTTCATTCACTGCAGTGATGTCCTGAGGTTCATAAGACAGCGATTGCCCTTTCGTCCAATGTCCTGGGTGATACAGAGAGCAAAGCCAAGCCAGCCTGGAGACTGGAGCTTCCCAGGCACAGCTAACTCCAAGGCCTGTTCTCACGAGGCCAAACACTTCTTGCCATAAACCACCAAGACGGAGGCATCTGTTACACAGCATTGTTCGACAGCTGGCTAATGCAGGAATTAAGACTCAGACACAGTGCATAGCTAGCTTAGAATTTCTCAGTGCAAAATTTACTCCAGAGTCTGTTGTATCTGCTGTGTGTAGCCATAGGCTCAATAGGACCTGTCCTTTGCATGGCGAGAACTACACAGTATGTATAAAGCAACAGCTTTTAGACCTCAGGTAATAGGCAGTGCCAGACACTGGTCTCTGGGAGAAGGGAGACAAACAGGGTGAGCCTCATGAGGCTCCAAGCACTGCCAGGCAGTGTCTTCAGAATGCAGAGGAATCAGAGGCTGCCAAACGGAAGAGCCCAGTGGCTTCTCTGAGCTGAGGAAATAGATCTAGGAGGCCTAGGTGGTTAAAGCATGCAAGGCAGGGTTCTCGGAGAAAACAAGAGAAGAGAGCTTGGGGCAGGGTGACTTTCAAGGGGTACCTTTGAGGTTTCCACCAACACATGTAAGTGTGTGAGGAACTTACTCCAGGTGAGGAAAGATGTTTCAGAAGGAGAAATATCTCCACTAAAGAGACGCTAAATAAACACACAGACCTCATCTTATCTCAGACATGGGGCATTAGACCCACAATGAATGACTAGTCACATCTAACAACAACCACCACCAAAAACAAGCTTCAAGGGGATCAAATTGTTTCCAGTACCTTTCTGACCAAGCCTCCAAAACAAGGTTTGGAACTCATTAAAGGGTCTGGGAAGATGCTCTGTCAGCAAAAATTCTTGCCTTGAAGATATGAGCCCCTGAGTGCAACCCCAAGGCACGGGTTAAGAAAAGGTGAGGTGACTTGTGATTCTAATCCCATCTCTTGGGAGGCAGAGACAGGCAGATGCTTGGAGCCCCATGGCTGGCCAGTGAGAGACCCTGTTTCAAAAGCCAAACTGGGGCCAGGCAGAGTGGCATATGCATTTAATTCCATTACTTGGGAGGTAGAGACAGATGGATTTGTGTGAGTTCAAGGCCAGCCTTGTCTACATAGGCTCTGGGCCAGCCAGCCAGACTCTGTCTCAAAACACACAGACACACAGACACACAGACATGCACACACACACACTACATACACACAACACACAACACACACACAACACACAACACACACAGGCATATGGCACACATGCATGCATGGAAATACATTAGAAAAGGAATTAAAAAAAAACAAAATGATAGCATCCAGTAATTTAAATCGACATCTTCACACTTGCATGCATAAAATGTTTGAAAGAGCCAGGGGTTTCCTTGAATACCCTTGATACTTCCTTGATGTGTTTGCTGTGTGACAAGTGGCTTCTGTGTGTGGCCCTGGATGAATGCAAGAGTACAGATCTGCAAAGAAGAAGGAAAATGAGACCTACCTAAAGGATATAAAACTATCAAAGCAGCCTCAAAGAATGGTATTGATAACAGAATAAGCAGACAAGGACTTTCCTTTAATGCAACATAACTGTGTTTGCAATATAGGCAATACATGTGAACTAGGTTCACTCTCTGCTCCTTTAAACAAAGACAAGACTATCCGCTATGAGGGAGGTGACTAAGCCCAGACAAGTACAGGACCTCACATCGTAACTCGGGAGATCACCTAAACAAAGCACAGGAGAACCTGATGACAAGAGGTGGGGTAGGTTAGGACAGGTCAAGCCTGCTGTCTGAGTGGAATGTGGAGAGGAAGGACACAGGACATCAGGTCCCCTGATGTGAGGAGGGTATGGGTCATGGAGTATCCATGAGAGAAAGCAGAAGGATAGTGCTCTGTGACATCTGTCCAGGGACCGATATAGATGTCATGAGATTAAGACAGTATGTGGGGAGGAGCTGACCATGAGTGTCAGAAGTTGATCATGTGTTCATGAAATGTGAGAGAGGGTGGGCTTTCTTTGAATACAGGTCTAGTTGCATGGATAGCAGCCTCTGCCTGTGGCCCCGGGTAAATTGCAGAGGGCATAGAAGGAGATGCCAAGCCACACTTGGACTCCATGCTTTGCTTCAGCTTTCTGTGGCTTGGTGCCAGCCTGCTTTGGTTCTCTGCTGGCTTCATTTCCTTCCCTCCTTCTCGAAAGAACCGTCCCTTTCCCAGGCTAGCCCCATTCCCTCTCTTGCCCTGGGTGCTGTCATCATTCTTCCAAACTATCTTTGGGTTTACCTTTTCAGCATTACTTTTACAGTAAAGTATGTCTGCCCTCAGCTCTGCTCCATGAATTTAGAGATGCTTTGCTAGAAAGCTGCTAAGTGTCCCCCTGGTGTCAGGACCAGCCATGACCAACAGCAACAGTAACAGTTCTATAGGAACCATCCTTGGCCCAAGAGAGGCTCCATTTGAGCCTCAGTTCCGTTTTTTTCTCCACTGAAGGAGTGTCTTGAAACACATGTGTGGGGTCTACCAGATGTCCCAAAGGGACAAAGCCTGCTTGCCTTCCCATGAACTGAATAGATAATGAATCTGTAAGTGTTTCTTCTCTACCATTACTCTTACTGTAAACAACTGGATCGCTAACCTCATATGAGCTTCTGAGTTTGGCACTGTATTTTTTTCCAGCAAATTTGGTAAACACAGGACTCTCCGAAATATTTTCAAAACATGAAAGTAAAAGGGGGAACTGTTACAGAAGAGGACAAAGGCAGAGTGAGGGCAAGAATGGGTAATGGGCAGATATGGCCAAAGTGCATTATGTGCACATATAGACATGTCACAATGAAGCCCATTACTTTGTACAAAGTATACTAATATCCACTGTATTAATAGCTACCCGGCATTGCTAGGATGCAATACTTGGCCAAGCATTTTAAGGAAGGAAGGATTTGGGCTGGAGAGATAGCTCAGTTGTTAAAGGCTGAGCTCACAATCAAAAGGTCAAGGAAAGAGGAATCTATTTTGACTGACATTTTGGGAGAGACAGTCCATTGTGGTGGAGAAGCAGGGACTTGAGGTGGCTGGTCACACATCTGTAGCCAGACAACAGAGAGTGATGAACGCTGCTGCTACTTCTCTCCCTTTCTTCTTTTCACTGACTCTGGACCTCAGCCTATGTGAGAAGCCAGTGAATAGCATTGCTCATGTTTCTGCCTCCAGATTCCTCCCTTGGCTTCTCTTCATGATGCACTGTAATCTGTAAATGGAAATAAGCCTTTTCTTCACCTAAGGTTTTGTGCATGCAAGCACTCAGCTTTCTTACTCTCTGTGACCTAAGGTGTACTCTACAATCTCTCCCAGGTTGTCCCAGAGAAGTCAAGCCCCAGTGTCAACAGCAGTCCTTTGCTTACCTACACACTTGTCCCTGCCTTCCTGAGTCCTCTGTCCTGACTTCTGGTATCACTTACCAGATGAACAATCTCACACCATCTTAGATCTGGTCCGAGGGAGTCCAGTGTTGGCCAGGGCATCTGTTCCAGAATTGTGAATGTGGAGTTGTTCAAATGAACCTTGAGCTGTGGAAAATGAGAGCTGTCCCAATCCCAGCCCCACCCCTACCCCACCCCCAACCATGCTGCCACTTGAGTTTCAGATTCTGTCAAACAAGCAAGCAAGCAAGCAAAAGCAAACAACAAACAATACCCTTAGCCTTCCAAAAGAAAAAGCAGCACTGATTAATCAAGATCAATATTGGGGCTGTAGAGATGGCTCAGCAATTTAGAGGACTGGCTGCACTTGTAGAGACCTGGGTTCAATTCTCAGCACCCGCATGACAGTTGTCTTAGTTGGGGTTACTATTGCTGCAATGTAACATCGTGACCAAATGCAACTTGGGAAGGAAAGGATTTGTTTGGCTTATATTTTTACATCACCGTTCATCACTGAACAAAGTCAGGATAGACATCCTTTCACACAGGGCAGAAACCTGGAAACAGAAGCCGATGCAGAGGCCATGGAGGGATGCTGCTTACTAGCTTGCTCCACAAGTCTTGCTTTTTATAAAAACCAGGACCACCGGCCCAGGGTGCTATCACCAACAATGGGGTGGGCCCTTCTCCACCAATCACTAATTAAGAAAATGCCCTACCAGCTTGCCTACAGCCCTACCTCATGCAGGCATTTTCTCAGTTGAGGTTCCTTTCTCTCAGATGACTTTAGCTTGTGTTAAATTCACATAAAACTATCCAGCACAGGGCTCACAACCATCTGCAACTCCAGTTCTAGGGGATCCAACGCCCTCTTCCAGTACCAGGCACACATATGGTGTACACATTCATGTGAGCAAATCATTTATGCACATAAAACAACACAGTAAATACATCTTTTTTAAAAATCAACAACATGTGTGACTGCTTATTTAACTGAAGAGCCCTCTCAAATCATCCCTCAGCATTCCACATTCTCACTTCTGGTCACATCAAGCTGGACCTCATCTGAGATTGACCTGTCAGATAAATAACGACTCATATAGACAGACTGTACCATCTGCTCTCCTACAGTCAGGAAACTTCCAGGAGCCCCTAGCATCCTTGACTACAGCTCAGCCCTTTAGCCACTTGGTTCTATTGAGTGGGTCATTAAGGTGGCCTCTCCTCTCTCCTACCCCTTCTCATACAGAACACAGACCGGGGTCCTCTCCCCTTGGCTCCTGTTTGACAAATCTCCTTTCACCTCTATGCAGACACATCAGTTGAATGAGTCCATAAGCAAATACCTATGTTGGATGGTCATGTGGGTGGCCTGTCCTTTTCCTTATCTTGAGGCTCATTCAGATGGAAGGAAGCCCAAGGCCAGCTATCTGTTTACTCTGGATTCTCTGTCCATTGTACCTGGGATTGATCTGGGCTTCCCCCCTGCCCCCTCCAATCTCTCTATTAGTTCAGCTTCAGAAAATCTCTTATCACCTCCAGATGTTAGGCCACTCTCTGCCATCAAGCCTGCCTGGCCATTTTGCGTTTGTCATTAATTGATTTTGCCTTCCCCACTTGGGAAGCACAAATTGGCTCTGCCCGTTAGCGGTAATATTTCCCCGAAAGGGGTTATAAATCATGCCTCGTGTCTACCTCTTGATCTCAGTGGAGCAGTATCTACATAGGGAAATCCTGGGCTACGGTTAATGTGTTAGGGATGGGGAGGATGCGACAGTCCACATACTAAAGGCTGACAGATCCCAGCACAGAGAGGATGCTCACTTTGGATGTGTAGATGGAATAGAGGAACGAAAAGAAGAAGGAAGGGCAGGAAGGTTGTATGGCTTTCCCTGGAGAGATGTGAAAAAATTTCTGTTCACTCCAGATAGGCCATGGACTACAGACCTAAGAAACCATCCCACCGAAGTCCAGCTTGGTGAGCCAATGAGCTTCCTGGGGACTATGAATGACTCAAAGGTAGCTGTGTCTCTAAAAAGCCCACCCCAGCGTGGGTGACAACCTACAAGGTGCACCTCTGGAGCTCACTGCCCAACTGGAAGGCAGCTCTGAGGAAGAATCTCCTCTTTCTAGAAAGTATTTACTGCGTATCTAACATGTGAGAGCGGCTTTGGGACTCTAAGTTTTCTGAGCTTCCCTAAACCTTGTGAAGGAACGAGGAAGAAGAGGTGGGGTGTCTCTTCAATAAGACTGATTTAAGGACCCTCACTCACATTTCACCTTTGCCTTTTGTTTGTCTATTGGTTGGTTTTTCAAGACAGGGTTTCTCTATGCAGCCCTGGCCATCCTGGAGCTCACTCTGTAGACCAGGCTGTCTTCGAACTCGGAGAGCCACCTACCTCTGCCTTCCAAGTGCTAGGATTAAAGGCATACACCACTACCACGTGGCACAACTTTGCATTCCAACGCCTGTGGATTTTATGGGCTAAGTCTTAGACTCTAAGAGTTTTCAGAAAATCTGCTAGGTATGGTAACACCTGATTTTAATCCTGCTACTGAGGAGGCAGAGGCAGACGGATCTCTGTGAGTTTGAGGCCAGCCTGTTCTACCCTGTGAGTCCCAGGCCAACCAGGACTACGAAGGACACTGTCTCAAAACAGTAACAACGAGTTTTCAGAAGTTCTCTAACCACATGGATGTGTTCTTGAGAGAGACCCCATCCATATCTTGGATCAGAAAACCAGAACCAGCAGATGCCAAGGACCAGCCTCAGTGTGGAGAGCGGTTCTGAGGAAAGAGTGTTTGGGAGCAGCAAAAAGAATGACATGACGTCAAATTGTGGGTACAAGCTGACAGCCTGTGTTCCACTCGTGACAGCTTTCTGAAGATCACCAGACAGTTCAGCTCTCACAAACCAAAGCCCAGTCTTTTATTTACATATCAATTCAATCATCCACCCCAGGTTTCCTTTTGATTATCCCATGAATCGCATTTTTTGATGTTAGCACCTTGACTCCTAGGAAAAGACAACAAGCACATTTTTCTTAACAATGCAATGAATTCAGAGACTGCCTGCCTTTGTAAGCACAGACAATAAGCTAGCTGGGTGGGATCTGTCTCTGAGTTCACCATTCCCACCAGGTTTAGGCCTAAATTTACTCTGTCCTAGTCCCAGGTTGACCTTGAATGCAGGAATCTGCCTGCCTTTGTTTCTGCTTACTTTTGTATCTTTCTGGCAAGCTGGCTCTTAGTGCAGCTGCCTCTGTTCTTTTAGGTCCATGAAACCCCTCATATAATTCATATTATATCTTTATATTTTGCATAGTTGAAAAATTATATATTTTTGAACTCATGATTTCAGAGTTCTTTCCCACAGCCTGAACACAGGCTGCTCTGAACATCAGTGTTTGCCAATTTTGCTAAGGATATAGACACACTCTCACCTCCCAAACTTGTACTGCTTCTAATTATCATGGAGTCATTAACCTTGGCAGGGGGAGTATTTCCTGAAAGAGAAACATAAAGTAAATTGTGTACATTATTATACAAACAAGCTGTATGTCCACAGCAACTGTCAACACTTGCAGAGACCCACACCCTGCTGGCTGTGTTCCAGGGGTGAGAACTGCGTCGTGCCACCCTGTCCACATGGCCATGCAGGACTCAGCAAGCAGAGAGGTTTCAGAAAAGATGGCTCCCCAGTTCTCCTAGCATTGCCTCCCAAATGGACCACATCATTTTTCACTCTTAATGCCAAGTAGCTGTGCCCCTACCTCATCTCACCCCATTGATGTCTTGTGATTTATGTTAAGCTTTGTAGCAGAGAAGACTCTCTCTCTCTCTCTCTCTCTCTCTCTCTCTCTCTCTCTCTCATCTATCTATCTATCTATCTATCTATCTATCTATCTATCTATCTATTTTAAAGACATAAAAATTCCCCCTTGCTTTGGTTTTCTGTAAGCCCCCTTGTCTTAGTTACTTTTTCTATTGTTGCTAAGAGACCTATAACCAAGGAAAATTACAGAAGAAAGAGTTTACTGAACCTTTGCTTACAGTTTCAGAGGCCATCATGAAAGCATGGTGGCAGGCAGACATGGCACTTGTAGCAGTAGCTAAGAGTTTACTTTTTTTTTTTAAGATTTATTTTTACTTATTGTATATGCAGACATACTTTATCTGCATATGCACCTGCATGCCGGAAGAGGGCATCAGATTGCATTGTAGGTAGTCATGAGCCACCAAGTGGTTGCTGGGAGGAATTGAACTCAGGACCTCTGGAAGAGCAGCCAGTGTGCTTAACTGCTAGGCCAACTCTCCAGCTCTAAGGACTTATATCTTGATCTACAAGCATGAGGCAGAGAGAGTGCTAACCGGGCCCGACATTTTTGTTGTTGTTGTTTTAGTTTGGGTTTTGTTGTTTTGTTTTTTTTTAAGTCTCAAAGTCTACCTCCAGTGATACGCCTTCTCTAAAAAGGCAACACCTATTAATCCTTCCCAAGTAGTTCCACTGATTAGGGACTAACCATTTAAATATATGAGCCTATGGGGGCATTTTTACTCAAGCCATCACATTCTTCTACACCAGCATACTCTCATCTCTGCTGTATTATAAAAATAATGGTGGTTGTTTGTTCTGACAGGATAGCTATAGCATCTGCACACCAGAGCTTCTTCTAGGTGATGCCTATACCTGTGGTGTCCAGAATCTTGCCTGCTTAGTTACTTGACCCAAAGATGTGCCATCTGGTGCCAAAACCCCGTGGCATGACCATGTAAATGTTCTCATGGACACTCTGCCTTTCCATGGAGCCAGGATCAGAGCCAGGAAACACCAAGAGAGAAAGGTAGAGAGTGGCAGGAACTGGTGCCATCCAGATGCCAAAGAGTGGTCATGGTGCTCATCTTTGTCACATTTCTTCTGTCTGAAATTGCCAGAATAGGGAGATCTAATAGACAGAAAACAAATACCTGTAGGCTGAGGGACCAGGCTTGCTTGAAGGAGGAGCAAAAGCTAATGAGGAAAAAAAAATCCCTCTTTGAAGCAATAATCGGCAACAGTGTTCTTACAACTCTGTGGCTATTGCACAAACCATGTGTGATGGTCAGGGCTGACTGTCAGCTTGACAGGGTCTAAGAGACAAAACCCTTTGTGTGTCACAAACCTCTGCAAGGGGAGGTTTCTAGATTGAATTTGTTGAGGTGGGAAGATCCTTGCTAAATGTGAGCAGGTCCACCTGATGGCTGGAATCCCAGAGTGAGTTTAAAAGGAGAAGGCAAGACGACACAGGCTCATCCTCTCTGCTTCCTGACCTCCAGTGCAAGGTGAGATGCCTCACACTCCTGCGGCCATGCCTCCCCTCCTGCCGCGCTGAACACGATAAACCCCCACACTGTGAACTAAAACAAATGCTTCCTTCCCTACGTCGCTTCCGTAAGGCATTTTCTCAGCAATGAGAAAATTCATTACTACAATGTGGGGCAGGGGCGACGGCTTTCAGGATGAGCATACAGAACAAATTCAGTGAAATGTACTACCACAGAATCCACCGCAGACAGACAGACAAGGCAGATGCAGTATCTGTACACCACGGAATACTGCTTGTCCATTAAAAAAAAGGAAAATCAAGACATTGGTAGGAAAAATACACAGAACAGGAGATTATTATATCATGCTCCAAAAGGAGCCAGACTCGGAATGGCAAATACTGCACATTTTCTCTCATATGCAGAATCTAAATTTGTGTGTGTGTGTGTGTGTGTGTGTGTGTGTGTGTGTGTGTGTGTGCGTCTACATGGAAGTAGAAAGTTGGCCTTGAGACAGTAGGGCTGGAGAAGGGTAATGGGTTGCCTGTGGCATAAAAACAGAGGGTGATTGTGTATCAGATTAAGAAGGGCAGTGAACATGTGCATGGGTGTGCATGTGGTTTGTTTTAACCATCGACTTGACACAATCTAGTATTCCTTGGGAAGAGAGTCTTCATGAGGAATTCTCTAGAGGGACATGTCTGTTGGGGACTCTCTTGGTTGTTAATTTGTGTGGGGAAGACCCAGCCCACTGTGGGCAGCATCATTCCCTAGGCAGGAGTCCTGAACTGTATGGGTGGAGAAACAGAGTAGTTGAAAAGCAAACAAGCAATGATCCATGCTTATTCTCTTGCTGCTCTTGACTATAGAGGCGACTGGCTGCTTGAGTTCCTGCCTTGGCACCCCCCTCCCCCAAGACCTGGAATAATAAGTAAAGTAGACTCCCTTCGCTCATAAGTTGCCTTCTGTCGGGATACTTTATTACAGCAACAGAAATGAAACTAAAACACTGGGGGAGGGCAGTAGCGGGGAGAGATGAGTAAGAACAAAGTGTGATGACATCTACAGATGAAACTCCCATAATTAAACCCATTACTTTAGAAGTCAACTTAAAGATTTAATGGAAGTAAATGAAGTCACTAAAACAATTACATATACCAACCAGCATGAACCTACCACTGGGAAGATAAACAGGCATTTAGAGATGTAGGGATGTGAGGGTTTCTTTTTCTTTTTAATAGTTGTGTTTCCCTTATTTTTTTAATTTTATGTGTATGTGTGTTTTGCCTAAGGGTATTCGTCTGTGCACTACATGGGTCTTTCGCCTGAGGAGGCCAGAAAAAGGTGTTGGATCCCCTGGGACTGGAGTTACAGAGGGTGGTGAGCTGCTATGTGTGAGTGCTGGGAACCAAACCCAGGTCCTCTGAAAGAGCAGCCAGTGCTCTTAACTACTGAGCAGAAGGTTTCTGTTTTTCAAGCTGTTTTGTCTTAGGCAATACGATTTATTTACGTATAAATATAGATATATCTGGGGAGATGGCTCAGCACTTAAGAGTTCTTCCTGTTCGACGAGAGGACCTGAGGGGTAGTTCCCAGCATCCAAGTCGGGCACCTCACAAACAAGATGTCCAGGTGCCTCAGACACCAGACATACAGGCTGGGGATGTAGCTCAGGTGGTAGAATGCTTGCCTACCATTCGCCAATCCCCAGGTTAGATCCCCAGCCTCCTATAAACCGAGCATGGAGTCCACACATGTAATCCCATCCCCTAAGGGGTGGAGAACAAGAGGATCATCAGCTCAAGGTCAGTCTCGGCTAGATGCCAAGTTTAAAGTCATCTGGGGCAAGATGAGATCTTGTATCAAAAGAAAAATAAAGACGGGGGTGCTGGAGAGGTGTTTCAGTGGTCAAAACTTCAGCACCCACATTTGTTAGCTCACACTGCCTATAATTCCGGATCCAGGGCATTTGACACCCTCTTGGACTCTGTGGGTACCCACCCACACCAGGGTGTACATCCACACCCACAAACATGCACACATATAAAAATAAATATTAGGGGTTGGGGATTTAGCTCAGTGGTAGAGCGCTTGCCCTGGGTTCGTTCCCCAGCTCCGAAAAAAAAAGAAAAGAAAAAAATTTAAAAAAATAAATAAATAAGAAGCCCAAGGAGATGGCTCAGTGATTAAGAACACACACCATCTGATCTTCCAGAGGACTCAGGTTCGATTCCCAGCACCCACATAGCAGTTCACAACCTTCTGCAGCTCCCGTCCCATGGGATCTGACACCCTCTTCTGGCCCGCACACGGTACACAGACAGACATGTAGGCATGACATAAATTTATTCACAAAATAAAGCTAAATAAATATTTTTAAATAAATAGAACGGCATAGCTAGCCATGGTGTCACATGCCTTTAATCCTGGCACTCAGAAGACAGTGGATCTAAGTGAATTTAAAGCCAGCCTGGTCTACATACCAGCCAGGGCTACAAGACAGACAGGCAGGCAGGTAGACAGACAGGTAGGTGAGTCTGGAGAGATGGCTCAGCTGTTCAAGGCTAAGCTAACGCCTGAAGGGAAGCAAAGCAGCAACTGCCCACGTGCACTGTATGTTAGGTGAATTATTTTACGATGCTAACGAAGTAGCCACATCTACCAAAGATCAACTGAGGCACTGTGGATCCTCCAGGGCCTCATGTCTGTCTCCTCCACACTTCCACCTCCCGATCTCAGCATCCCCCAGACAATCTGCCCAAGGTCTCAAGCAAGACCAACCACTGACAGAAGTGATGGCCGGCAGTAACCAGGGTCGCGGCAATTGAGGGTGCTGCCAAGCAAGGCTGTCATCCGTCTGTTTGCTTTGCTTTGATTTGCTTCACTCCGGTTTACTCAGCCCCAGGTTCCCCCGATGGGCAGGTCAATCCTCCCCATTCCCTTCTGTTAGCCCGGCCAACCCACACCCGTGTGAGACTTCCCTCCCAGCCTATGTTGGAGCTGGGAGCCTTCCCAAGTAAGGAATCTCATCGAGATCCCTTCAGTCTCCGCAGAGTGGGCTCCCGGTCAGATTCTCTCCCAGACACTCAGCCTCACTTGGAAGCCAAAGATAAGACCAAGATGAGCTCAAGAGAAGCCCGTAGGTGTCCCCGAGGGGCTCATGCATTTGCTGCCCTGCATGGAAAAACAAGGCTGGGTGGGGGATGGCAGGCCTGTTTGCACACCGCACTGTTCAAACAGACTCCCGTGCCGCAGACACCTGTGCGGTGGAGGACAGGGCAGGCAGCGTGGCAGGGGCTCTCACCTCTTCCAACTCTCCCCATAGCCACCCTGACAACCGCTGCAGAGTCCTGGCCACATCATGCCCCGTGCTGGGGTCTGCAGCTGCTGGGGTGGCCAAGTATTGCCCCTACTTCTGGCCTATATCTGCTACCTGCTGCTTGGGGCCACCATCTTCCAGCGGCTGGAGAAGCAGGCAGAGGCTCAGTCCAGGGACCAGTTCCAGCTGGAAAAACTGCGCTTCTTAGAGAACTACACCTGCCTGGACCAGCAGGCCCTGGAGCAGTTCGTACAGGTGAGGGAGTATGAAAGGATGGGACAGGAAAGGTGGGGAGGTGGATGGAGGGACGGGTGAGGAACCACCATCCAGAGGTTGGTTCCCTGTTGGGAGGCAGAGTGTGGAGGAAGCTGGAGGCTGGAGAGAGTTAGTCCAGGTCCCTGTCCCTCAGCTCTCTCTCTCTCTCTCTCTCTCTCTCTCTCTCTCTCTCTCTCTCTCTCTCTCTCTAAGATTTATTTATTCTATATAAGTACACTATAGCTGTCGTCAGACACACCAGAAGAGGGCATCAGATCCCATTACAGATGGTTGTAAGCCTCTATGTGGTTGCTGGGATTTGAACTCGGGACCTCTGGAAGAGCAGTCAGTGCTCTTAACCGCTGAGCCACCTCTCCAGCCCCGATCCTCAGGTCTCTTATGTGACCTTGATCCAGTCACTTAACCTAAATGTCCTCATCCGTAAGATGAGAAGGGAAAATATATCTGGGCTCGAGGATGTGGCTCAGTCAAGTATCTGCCAAAACAAAGATAAGGACCCGAGTTCTAGACCCAGACCCTCTGTTAAAAAGCCAGGGGTGGGCAGGTAAGATGGCTCAGCGAGTAAAGGCACTTGGCACCGAGCCGAACCTGATGACTGGAGTTTAATTCCTGGAGCTCACACGAGAGAGGAGAGAATCAACTCCTGGAAGTTGTCCTCTCGTCTCAACATGCGCACCATGGCACATGCGTTCCCACACACATAAACACCCCCCACAGTGCTACGTACTAATTAAAACGTAATTAAAAGAAAGAAAGCCAGGCACGGCGACTTGCAACCTCAGCACTGGAACCCTTGGGTTCTCTGGCCAGCCAGCCTTGCAGATGGGCAAGCCTCAGACCTCTAAGAGAACCTGTCTCAGGAAAAAAAAAATAAGTAGAAAGCTAGGCAGACGGTTTAGTAGGAAAGAATGCTTTATAAGCACAGGGACCTGAGTTTGAATCCTCAGCCCCCGTGTGTCACTCTGGGTATGGCTGCAAGTGTCTGTGACTCCAGCACTGGGTTGTGGGGCCGGGGATGTCTCCATTGTTGGTGGATCCCGAGAGTTCACAGGCTAGGCCAGACTGGCCTAACCCAAGGGCAAGCTTCTAGTTTAGTGAGGGACCCTGTCCCAAGGCAAAAAACCAAACAGGGCTGATGGCTCTGAGGACGACACCTGCGGTCGAGCCCTGGCCACCTGCACAAACATAATTCATACACAACTCTGCCCATCAGCAAATGCGTATAGACACGTATACATCCACACAGAACACGCAACTGCAGCCCGCACACGTGAACTGTCAGTCACCACCACTCGAGATCTGTCCTCTCTCATGCTCCCCCACTTCCCAGGACTGCTGCTCCATCGGCTGGCTCCCAGCTTATGTCCCCGGGGTGGGGACACGCACACAGGTTAGAAAGGTTAGCTGGGCTGGTGGACGACTGCCGGGTGGGGTGGATGAACGACTCGGGGACTACACCCCTAGTTGGTCTTACTCCCTGCCTGGGTTCCTCCTGCCTCCCTGTCTTCCAGAAACAAAGCAAAACTAGGTATTTTGGGCAAAGGTGGGGCGCTGAGAAGATGGACAGACAGGTGGGACAGGTAGTGAGCGCCAAGCAACAGGCAGAGCACGGTTGGCGCAGTGAGTTCATGGGTGGGGATGGGGCTCTGGGCCATCATGACTCAGCACCCATAGGTGCTTTCTCCCGGTTGCTCGCTGGTGAGAGAGGCAGGGTGTCACCAAGGCTGCACGGTCATCGCCTGAGGCAGAACCCACACCCACGCTTCTCGCTGGGGAGCCCTCTATTCCTCACTGTGTGAACTAGCTCACCTGCTGAGGGCAGGGTGCTGCTGAAAGGGAGAATTTTTTTTGGTGCAGCCTGTGGTCCTCCCTCACCAGCGGCAGTGCCTGAGAGCACATCGGGAAAGCACGCGTCAGCGTCCACCCAGGCCTGCTGACTCAGGCAGTTTGGGTGAGCTCACCAGGTGGTGCTGAGGCCCCGAGACTTCTCCTGGGACTGAGAGCAACAGGCCTACGAGAGGAGATGTGAACCGAGGGGACTGTTCTGTTTTTCTATATGCTGATAGTATTTACTCAGGGATGATTCTCATCTCCAGCCCCCACCCCCCAACATCTCAGAAGTAAGCCTGAGTCAGGAACACCCCAAAACCTCCTCCTGCCCTGGGCTGGTGGTAGAGCCAGGAATGAGAAGTGGGCAGACAGGTGGCAAGGCTTAAACCAGCTCTGTAGTCAAGGGGCAAGGATGGATGAGGTCTGACTGCATCCAAGGGGCCAGGGCTTAGTCTGAGGACTCACTGGGAAAGATGAAACAGACACACCCCTGAAAGTCCCCAGTTGCAGAACAAACCCTTCCCTCCCAGGGTAAGTAGAACCTGGAAATAAGATTTGGAGGAGTCCAGTTCCCAGGGAACTTACACACTGAGTCACGCCCAGGGCTGAGTGTAGCGTTCAAATCTGACTCCAAGAGAAAGCAAGCTTGTACATCAGCCCCTTTCCCTGTTGCTATTGGATTCCCTGAGGCCACAACCACATTCAGGACCATCAGAATAGTCAGAACCCCTTCTCCACAGGTTGGAAGGCTCAGAGATGTACGGAGGACAGCCAGGGTCCTGGGCAAATGCTGTGCCCAAGGGTGAAAGTCTCCAGGGAAGGGACATACTCTGGAATGCCTGCCCAGCTCCCTGGGTGTGTGGGAAAGAGGAGGCCAAAGTCTTCATCGTAAGAGGTTAGTTCCGGCCCAAGTGAGGGCCAGGAGGCCTCCACCCAGCTGGTGAACATCAATTCCCACGGGAAAGAGAGGCAGGGGCAGCCATACTTTCCAACAGCCCCTCTGCCTTAGGGGCATCGTCAGACACCAAGGCTGAGCTGCCATTACCCTAAGACCAGTTCCCAGCTAAAGGGAGAAGGGTGGAGTTTGTGGGGGAGGGAACCCTGCCCATTCCCCACGAGGGGTTAAGGACACAAGTTTGAGCCTGTTAAGGCCTCTGTTCTAGAAACACAAAACATGGACACAAAGCACACACACGCGCGCGCACGCACACACACACACACACACACACACATGCACGCACACACTCCCTTATAGGAAACCTACAGCACTATGTAGCACATGCAATCAATACACCACACATGCACACAATCACCGCACACACACACACACACACACACACACACACACACACACACGCACGCACACTTGTGGGACTCTGATGGGATTTCTCCAGCAGGCATGGGTTGTACTCACTAGAGAGTGCCAGAGAACGAGGCTGCCAGCATCCGCACACCCATCCCACGTCCAGGAAAGCTCGCTCTCTTTCCCATTCCCTGACCCATGGAAAGGCAGCCCTAGACACAGCAAACTCTCCCAGAAGCATTTAACATAACTGTCTCGTCCTATACATCCCCCTACAGTCTCTGTCTGTGTGTGTGTGTGTGTGTGTGTGTGTGTGTGTGTGTGTGAGAGAGAGAGAGAGAGAGAGAGAGAGAGAGAGAGAGAGAGAGATCCTGACTTGCCTCAGTCAAACACTAGCCACTTAGTGTCTTAGTCAGAACTTGGCGGCCTTCATGTCCACCTCTGTGAAACGGGAGTGCCGCTGTCTAAGAGACAGGAACGTATTCTCCCGAGAGCTCGGTGACCGCTGATCCTGCTGACCATGCTACCTCCACAGGTCATCCTGGAAGCCTGGGTGAAAGGTGTGAACCCCAAAGGCAACTCCACCAACCCCAGCAACTGGGACTTCGGGAGCAGTTTCTTCTTTGCAGGCACAGTGGTCACTACCATAGGTAAAGGGGAGAGGAGCGAGGGGCCTCCCTAGACCCTACTCAGCTTGGGATCCGCTCTAAATTCCATCACGGGGACCAGAATGTGGTCTATCCCTGTGTGCCACACAGGACACAGATCGGGAAGTGGGTAGGGGAGACCCATAGAAAAGGAAGGCAGAAATGACATAGATAGAAGTGACATGAATCATGGCTGTTGTCACGGAGGCAGAGAGTGGCAGTTAGGAGGGCTTCACAGAGGCAGCATCGTTGGAGATGAGCTTTCTGTAAGCAGAGATTGTTCTATCCGAGAACAGGGTAAGTGTCCACGGGAACAGGGAACTCTCCTCTTCCCACAGAAGTCATGGAGACAAACCTTTGCTAGAGCAGGTGGGTGGGGGGTGGGAGCCGGTCCCGAGCTGTTCCCCCTCCCCCTAATCTGCACATTCCCTTGCCCTGCAGGTTATGGAAACCTGGCACCCAGCACGGAGGCAGGGCAGGTCTTCTGTGTCTTCTATGCCCTGATGGGAATCCCACTCAACGTGGTCTTCCTCAACCATCTGGGCACAGGGCTGCGTGCCCATCTGACCACACTGGACAGGTGGGAGGACCACCCCAGACATTCCCAGGTAAGGCAGCGTCCTCCCTCCCCTCCAGGCCCTGAGGACAGATAGTTGAGAAATGGGAGATGGGCTTGGGTATAGACACCTGAGATTCGGGTATGGGGAGAGAAATAAGTGGAAGGTGATACGGGCTGGGAAGGGCATGGTCTGAAAAGGCTCTACTGCACCTTGACTGTGGATTCTACCTGTAAAGGGGCTGAGAGCCAGGCACTGGGTATGACTGAGAGTACTGATTCTGGGTGCTAGGCAGCTCTATGCTGTATCCTCCTTTGGTGGAGAATCTGAACGTTACGTTATCTCTCCACGGTGGTTCAACATTCTTTCATGTGGTCCAAAACAGTCTCCAGGATACCCAGCACGCCCCACAGAGGGATCTGGAACAGTTTGGTTGGGTGAGAGTCGTCTAATCCCAGACCTGAGTAGAAACCCAGGGAGCCTGCTCAAGTGTGATTCTCAAGTTTAAAAGGGTCTTTGACTCCTTCCTTGACCCACTAACACATTCCCCGGCTTAGGAAAGCTTGGCACGAACAAGTTCCATGCGCATGCGTGCCGTCCCACCCAAAAGTCTGCAGCAGGGATGGAGTGGGGGTGGAGCTTAGACATTGCCCTGCCCACACCTAACTTTCCCCAGACCTCCCTCATATCCGTCCAGAACCTTCCAAGCCGTCTCAAGGGCAGACTCTTTTCCTCCCAGCTCCTGCAGGTCCTGGGCCTGGCTCTGTTCCTGACCTTGGGGACCCTGGTCATTCTCATCTTCCCGCCCATGTTCTTCAGCCACGTGGAGGGCTGGAGCTTCCGTGAGGGCTTCTACTTCGCCTTCATCACCCTCAGCACCATTGGCTTCGGAGACTATGTTGTCGGTGAGAATGGGATAACCAGGTTATCTCGGTGGGCACCCGCTGGGATGATGAACACGGAGGTACCAGCTGCGTGAGGTTGGTTACTTCTGCAGCCTCTTAGAACTCTTGGTGGCCTCCTCAGAAATCTCTGGTCCAGTAGCCATCACCGATTCCTCCGTTAGTAGTCCTTGGTATGAGGACGGGGCATCCCTATGGAAGCTGGGGGTGGCAATGCCCTCTGACACAAGCCATCCCTTCCCCGGACAGGCACAGACCCCAGCAAGCACTACATCGCGGTGTATCGGAGCTTGGCAGCTATATGGATCCTCCTGGGCCTGGCGTGGCTGGCAGTGGTCCTCAGCTTGGGATCCCTGCTTCTGCACAGGTGCTCCCGGCTCTGGCAGCTTATCCGAGGCCTGGACGTTAAGGACGGAGCAGCCCCGGACTCTGAGCCCAGATCACAGAAAATCCCCATCTCTGCATGAGACCCAGGTGTCCTGACCTGCCCTCCCCAAACCCGTGATGTTCCCTGCCCTTCCCTTAACCCTAACCTCCCCCCAGCCCCCGCCCACACTACCCAGCAACTCTCCAGGGAGAAAAAGGAGACAGATGAACCTACAGAGTAACTGAAGGGAGACGAGGAGACAAAATCAAAGGTCTGTGTGGGTGGAGATGTCAAGGTTGCCCTGTTTCCCAAAGAGAACGCGGAGGAGAAGTTAAACCCGACATGGATCGTGGCGGAGTCATGACTGCCATCTTAACGTAGTCACGGGACCCCTTAGGCTGCAAGCAAAGGTGGACTTGATTGTTGTATCATTTACGATCTACATGGCAGGCTCTTAACAGGTCCTTACTAGGTAGCAGGCGCTGTGCCTGGTTCTAGGGCTTTGACAGTAGTGGTCTGGGCTTCGCTGTGTTGTCAGTCTTGAAGGAGCCCCCGAGGCAGCGACCTCATCTTTGATGGGAATAAACCTGGGGAGAATGAAAGTTCAGGGCAGTGGCTGGAGAAGGAGAGCTGGACACACACACACCAAAGGTGTCCCCAGGAAGCCGTCCTCAGGAGTCTCACAGCTGAGGAACAAGAAACCTGCGGGTCAGTTCTCTAGCTCTCCTTGCTTACAAGTGGAGAGGGATCCTAGAACAACACGGGGGACCCTTTTCAGGTGTCCCACCACTTTCCTGAACATGACCTCCCTGACCCTCAGAGCACTCTTAGACCTCTTTACTCCCCCTGAGAAGCTGGGGGCAGGGTGGGGGCAGCAGATCCCAAGAGCTAAATAGACTGTGCCCTCCTTAATGGTATGGACTCCCCTGGGAACACTCTTCATCTGAGCCTGGTCCTTCTGCCAGACTGCGACACTGGGCCAGAAGGGAGAGACGGTTTGGCCCAGACTCACGGGATTGGGAACTAATTTTTGTTTGGACTTCCTTCCCCTCTCCAGTGACAGAGGGGTTCCCAAGTTCTGTGTCCTCTTTTTAGCATTAAGGGTGGGGTGGGACCGTGAGCCCCAGAGGTTGAGGGGAGTCCCAGGGAAGGACCCACATTGGCAGAGGGTTCCCAGCCCCCAAGTCTTACTGCCACCCAGGGAAAGATTCAACTCAGATGTCTCCAACACGTCTACACACGCTGGACCCCGCTTCTGTTCTAGGTGCATGGAGATGCAGGGACTTCCCTCCAAAGCAGCCAGGAAAGTTCGCTCTCGTTCTCTTGCCTGCTAACCTCCCAACCCCGGTCAGCACAGACAAACCATGCCCACCTGGCCCCTATTTTATTTATTTTAGTACACTGGCTGTAGGGAGATCTAGGATGACGCAAGCAAGCATTTGGAAGACGTCCCTGGCCCCTCAGCTTAGGCAGGAGTCCGGTGTTAATAAACTTGGCTGCTGTTTCTTCTCTGCAGTGGATTGCAGGAGTCTCTCCTACTGCGTGGAAGCGTGGGGGAGGGGCGGAGGGGGCGAGGGGGCGGGGGGCGGAGGGGGGGGAAGGTGGGAGAGAATGAGGTCTCTGGGCCCTTCTGTCCCATGACTGTGGCTGCAGCCCAAAGGCCCTCTCCTTTCCTCTGATGTGGGGTGGCCACGCCACACTCTTCTAGGAGTGTTTTTTTTGTTGTTGTTGTCCCAGGGATTGGATCCTTGTGGGTGGGCAGGGCCATCCCATCCTCCAGTATTCCGGAAGAGGGAAAAAGAGAAAGGCGTTTTGCTTAGAGAAGGGCCATTCCTGGCTCTTCCTGCCTAACCTGGCTCCCGTACCACATAGTTCTCCCGAGTTCTGGCCTCCCCAGTCATGTTAGCGCATCAAGACTCCAGTGACCAAGGCTACCTGTGGCTGCGATCTCCCATGGCGCCTTAGTGGGCTGCGGGCTGCAGCATGCGGCACGCGAGGCACCAGGCTCCTGCTACTCTCCTTTCTGGCTTGTTGCTGGGCGCTGGAATGTTCTGGACGCTGGAGGGTCACATGCTGCATCCTCCAGCGCGACAGGTGGGAGGGGCTACAGAACTATGCATGTCTGGTTGGCCTGGCGCTAGGCCCGCTGATCCCGGTTAGGGGCCAACCTGGGGAAAAAGTGGATTGGGCAGGGGCTCACAGGATACTTGGTAGGGATGAAGGATGCTCTGGCCCGGGATCCTGGGAGCTGTTATCCAACAGAGAGGTGAAGGGCACAGGTCTGGGAACAGCAGGGCTGTGTGGTTGGAGGTGGGTGGCCATGGGTTGGGCTGGACAGCAATGGTTGGGTCTTCATCCTTAAGGAATTGAGAGGGCACGGCTAGCCTTGTAGAAGAATACAGCCATCCTAAATTTGGAAATAAGAAATACAGAAGATGCCCTTCCTTGGGTCACAAGCTACAGGGCGGCCGTGATAGTCAAGATAGCATTTGATTTGGTGGCAGCCCTGTATAGGACAGCCCTATGGGTTCGGGGTGGAGGGAGGATGGAAGGCGACATCTAGTCTTTTCTGGAGGGCACACATGGTGGGGGTGGGGCAAATAGGAACCTTTGGTGCGAGGCTTGACTCTAAGGAGGAACAGGACCCAGGGCCTGAACAGAATCTTTGGCACTTGGGAAAGGGCTCCTCCAATAGGGGTGGGTAAAATAAAGTCAAATTGTGCTTGCCCTGAACAGGGACAAAGGAGAGAGAAGGGCTGAGAGTGAGGGGACCTTGGCTGGATCATAGGATCCAGTTTTTTCTAGAGGACATCCTATCCCACCTGCAGTGAGGACCGGGATAAAACGAGTGGGCAAGGGTGCATAGATGCTAAAGGGTAGGGAGGCAGGAGGTGGTTCATCCTAGCAGGGCTTCCCATGGATGGCTTTTCCTTCCATTCATGGTCTGCAAGGAACACAGGGCCAGGCAGCTGAGCAAGCCAGTGTTTGCATTAATATCCACACAGAGCGCAGAGGACAGAGCGTAGAGCCACATGCCTGGGTGAAGAATCTTCACGGTCCTGTGCCCCAGTCTCTAGGCTGAAGCCAGATACCGGAATGGAAGAGGAAATTGTTGGGGGTGGGACAGGAGGTCAGCTCAGTGGAGATAGACTTCCGAACTTTTGGGAAGACCAATTGGGCAGGATCCGGAGCTAGGCAGGGTGGGGGCTGTGTCTACTCACAGCCACCACAATCGGCAAACACTTCTGTGGCAGCTCTTCCCTTGCTCAAGCCCCCGCTTCCTTCTCAGGAGTCTCACTAGCAGGTAGCATCCCTATTTGGAGATGAGCCAAGGCTCAGAGAGGGTTTGTGTGAACGCAGGCCTGCACAGCCAAGAGCGGAGGCCACTGACTGGCCAGACGCTGCTTCTGTGCACACCTATGCGTGTGATTGTTTCCCAGAATTCCCAGCCATGCTCCACGGATTTAACCTCTGCCGAGAGGATCAACCATTGTTAATATGTTACAGATAAGGGAGCCGAGGCATGTAGAAATTGACCAACCTCAACACAGCCGCCTTCGCGTCTAAAACGGCTTTGATGGCCTGTGTCAGAGTTAATTCTGTCCTCTGTCCCACTGAAGGCTGAGGTCATGTCTCTGTGTTCTTCCAGTGACCCCCAATCTACTGTTTCCTGCAAGGCTGGGAATGAACTGGGCAGCAGTGGAGTAGAGGTAGCCCAGAACCCATCCTGACCCAGCTAGGGCACCAACGAATTACCAAAGGAACTGCCCAACCAGGTCTATCTGGGCGAGCCAGTGAGCTCGCTGGGGTTATTAACAGGAGCATGGGGAGTCAAAGGCAGCCACATTACTGAAAAGCCCATCCCAGCAGGGGCAATACTGCACAGAAGCCGTGTCTGTGGAACTCACCACACAACGTGCAGGCAGCCACATCGAAGCGTTCCTTCTTTTCCGCAAACTAATCGTTACCTTGCATACAACACGGAAGAGGGGCACTGTGAATCCTGTAACGGTCAGAGCCTGAGAGCCTTGTAAGTGAATGAGAACACGAAGGTGGGTGCATGCGGCTCCCAGGTAGACTGAGGAGAAGGTTTGTGGTAAATGTGATGGGGAGCGTAAACAGAGGCATCTGGAAGAGTCCAGACTGACCTGGGCGATGAGGGGACCATGGGGAGTGGAGGGGACCGGGGAGGGGAGGAGGGGGAAGCAGAGGGAAATAGGAGCCAAGAGCAGTCGTCAAGAGACCAAGAGGTTGGCAACCAAAATGGGTGGGTTATACAGGGAAGAGAAGCTGGGGGAAGGGCCCAAGAGAGTTTAGGATGGGGGCAGGGCATGGCAGCCAAGGACATCTTCATAACAGATGCTGGTGATTCTGAGAGGCTGGCAGACAGTGGCCACTTTGTTGTGTTGATAGGTCCCGAGTTTGAGACCTCACAGTAAGTCCTTTGAGTGTCTCTTCCCCACTCCAGAAGGAAGTCTCTCACTTTGTAGAGTCTGATATAACCTGAAGACTGCAAGAGTACAAGTGTAGGCAGGGACATAGATGTGGGTGTGTGGCTGTCTTGGGGTGCAGGAGCCAAGCCCCCCTCCCAAGGTCCTGTTGGTCACTACAACTTCTTCCTTGGGACATCATCTGAGCATACGACAATGGGACCAGCCTCCTAGGAAATGCCACCAACATGGGGGGCTGGGAGTTCGTGGACTCTTTCTTCTTTTCCGTGTCCACCATCACCACTATGGTAATGGCTGGGTAGGGACAGTCTGGTGGGGTGGGGGAAGTGACTTCTCCCTGAGAGTCAACAGAGCCTCCCCGAGAGGTGGTGGCATCTGAAGAAACGGATCCGGAGTGTAACATCTATAACGCAGTCAGTTCTACAACACGACCTCCACCCTCCTACAAGCAGCACCCCTGCCTCAGGGCCGTAGACTTGGTTTCTGCATTTCACCAGGCACAAGGGGGACTGCGCACACTTTCAATTTGGGGAGCTGCTGCCCTATGGGGCTTTAGTCATCCCACTCAGCCCCTCCTACGGTCCCTCTTAGTCCACCAGCACCTGTCATCCCTGTCACTGTTCTCCAGACCCATTCTCATCCAGAGCCAAGCTGAGGTGGGACTCATCTGAAAAGGGTCCTGAGAAACTGTTGTGTGAAAACAGTGTGGGCAGAAAGCACTGGTTTCTGCAGTTTTGAATCTCAGGAAATAATGCTGTCAGTGGCCCTAACCCCCTTCCTCATGGCATTCCCTGCATGACCTGGACTTACCACCAGGTGGCAGGCTCACACCAACTATGATTCAATTCCAGCTTCTCTTTGTTCAACCAAGAGTGAGTAGGTGAATTGCACTGTACCAAGTCCTCTGTGTGGCTTTAATCCAGCCACTACTTCTAGAAGGGGACTCTGACGACTTCAGGGAGCATGGGCAATCTTTGAGACAAGTGTGTGTGAAAGCTCCCTCTGTCCCCATAGACCTGCCAGAAACCCTGGAAGGACCAACTGGCCATCCTGGTGTTTCTACATCTCTATTTATCCATTTCTTTTACTTATTTAACGTGGGGGGGGCATTTCTGTTTATTTTTCCTGTGTAGCTATCCACCTTGTTTTGTTGAGACAGGGTCTCTCACTGTGACCCAGGACTCACCAAACTGGCTAAACTGACTAGAGAACCCCCAGCGATTTTCCTATCTCTGCCCGGCCCCCCAGTACAGGCACACAGCACCACACCACACTTTTTACGTGAGTGCTGGCTGAGGTCATCTTGCTTGTGAAGTGGGCACTTCCCTGCCTGGGCTAATTTCTTTGTTTTTGTTTTTGATACAGAGGGTTATGTAGCTCTAAGTGTTCTGGAACTCACTATGTAGACCAGGCTGGCCTTGGACTCACAGAGATCGACCTGCATCTGCCTCCTGGGCACTGGGATTAAAGGCACGAGCCACTGTGCTATACTTAGAGACCTTGTTTTGAGGCAAATAAAATAAAACAAAATGTGAGAGGAGACAATGGGGATTCCAGGAGGTTCTCAGGACAGGTGCCAGTATGGGGCCACTTTCCATCACCCATCAATTCGTACACTCAGTCCTTGCCCACACTGTGTGCTCAGGGAGTCACATTCCCATCTACAGCATGTCCCCACTGTGGCTTCTTCACAGCTGTGCCATGTGAATGTCAGCAGCCCATTTTAAGTCCAAGGAAACAGGCTCAAAAATATCAAAGTCCCACAGCCTTGCAGGGGACAGGGCACGAGAAAAGCAGCTGGGAGGGAAGAGAGCTCTCAGTCATTACTCGAGCTGCCCACTTACCACAGCGGAAGTGGAATCCTGGGAGCTGGGTGGGATGGGCAGGGAAAGGGGCGTATTTGTAACCTTGGAAAAAGGGGGATGGCCATGTGCAGAGCCAGGGGAAGAGTCCCCTTCAACCTGAGCCCGCAGACCTTGGCTGCCCACGTCTTCTGAGTATTCTTTTCTCTGCTTGGGATTCTGCTCAACTTCGTGAATCTCAACCACCTGGGCCACCTCCTGAAGCGTGGGGTGCACAAACGTGCCCACCGGCTGGGGGGCAGCTGGCAGGTAAGGGGAGTGATCGGGAACCGGGATGAATGATTTCCAGAAGGAGGGACTGTGGTGGAAATGGGGTGCAGGATTAGGAGGGGTGGGATGGGGAAAATGAGGGGGTTGGTAGGGTTAGAGGAACAAAGTCTAGATCTTTTGATTGTTAAGACGTCCATTATGGGGTTGAGAATGATGGCAGGAATCAAAGCCGCCATAGGCTCTTGGCAGGAAATGTGGGGAAAACCCAAAGCTGGCGAGGTGGGAATAGGGCACCCCCTTCTCGATCCTCCGGCCAGAGCCACTGGCCAGTGCTGCGCGCTGCAGGACCCCTCACGGGCAAGGTGGTTAACAGGCTCGCCTGCGCTGCTCTCAGGCATTCTTCCTGTTGCAGCCCGCACTTCTCTTCTCCCACGTGGAAGGCTGGAGCTACGTGGAGAGCTTCTTCTTCGCTTTCGTCAGTCACACTTAGCACGGTGGGCCCTGGGGACCACGTGACGCATGAAAGGCAGGCAGGGTTGGGACTCAGGCTCTGGCATCCATCTCAGGCATCTGGTTGGTATTCAATGGCGATGACTTGGTGAACTGGGCACACTGCTTGCCACTCAAGCAGGCCCTACCCTTTCCCAGTGTGGTGGACTAACATCCTTCCCTCTTGCGGGGCAGCATAGAGTTGTCCTCCAAGGCCTACCTGTAGTCCTAGAGGGACATGATGCCCAGTCTCCTTCCGACCTAATCTCTTTCACATGCATCCCATCCCCCAGGTTCAGGCGAGGACTCAGGCAAAACAGTTTAAAGAAACCCCGGACACCTCAGTCTCTCCTGGGTCCGGAGGGGGAGTGATGGGGGGAGGGGAAGAGGGAACAACAGACAAGGTATGCGCTGTCAAGAAGGCCTGTGGCTGACTATAGCCAGCCTCAGTATCTCTCTCCCCTGCTGGCCCTGAAGATCACCTACGAGTGAAGATCACAGACTCCTCCACCACCAGGCTGGCACCGGGGATGCCACATCTTCCAGTAGACCAGTGCCCTGAAATGAAGGGGGGAGGTCTGTCATGAGAATTTTCTCCTGGGGTTAGGCAACACCTTTCCCCCCTTTTTCCGAGGTTACAAATACAGAACAAGTCAAAGCTTGAGTCCTTCATAGTCACCCCTGGGGAATTGCGAGTCTATTGGGCTTACATGAAGAGCATGGGTGAGGGGTGACAGGCGGGAGTATGAGTGATCTCAAAGCATACGCTGGAAGGATTTCACCTACCATGGATGATAACTTCCCCATGACCACATAGATGGAGCCCTTCTCCTGGTCCTTCCCAACCTATATACCATATACCACATACCACATGTCGTTCACCGCACACTTGGCTGAGAGCCCGGTGAGTCTCCCCACCCCCATCTTCTGTGAGGGAGTATTAACCAACCACAAGCTCAGCTGGGATGACCACAAGCTCAGCTGGGATGATCTTTGGCAAGTGGTCCAGCTGATACGATGAGGATATTTTAGCGGTTTGACTTGGACGGTCGTCCTGCACAACAGGGCCCTCTCCGTAATTCTTCAGTGGACAGCTGAGGCTCTGCCAGGATGGCAAGCCACTCCCTAAATCTACAACCCAGAGGAGTGTGTCATCCCTGTTTCAGCAACGAGAAAGCTGATTTTGGAGAGCTAACCTTATCTGCCTGAAATAGTACAGTGAGAAATAACTTCTAATCTGTTTGATTCCACACCGTAAGCTGTTTCTAGAACCCTCTCTGCACCTCAGGATCCCTAACTGAAAGGATCTAGCTTGGGGCTTGCTGAGAACCCACCACTTCCTTCTGGCCTCAGGGTTCAAGGTCTCCTGCCTCAGGCCTTACCTCCCCCTAAAAGGAGGGTCTCAGAATTGGGGGCTCTGTATCTCAGCCTGGTTCTCTCCAGCTTGTGGTCAGGCAGAACTGATTTGGATAGATCTCTTCCAACTGGGTCAGGTGTTCACCTCCACCCTCATGTTGGGAGCATGTGTCTGAGGAGAGCTGCAGCCAGCAGCATGGAGGACTAGGCTTGCTTCTTCCAGCCTTCCAGTTCAGGAGACACTTCTAGAGGCTGTTTCGCGTCTCTTTTTCTTTCCCACTACTATTTCCTGTCAGGCCAGGACTGTCGCATAAGACTGCACAGGTTGGGGGTTGGGGATTTAGCTCAGTGGTAGAGCGCTTGCCTAGCAAGCGCAAGGCCCTGGGTTCGGTCCCCAGCTCCGGAAAAAAAAAAAAGACTGCAGAGGTTGGGCACCGCACAGCCTTAAATGGCCCCCATCCACACAGCGTAATGAGGTTTAGCCCTCAGGGATTAGCGCATCCTCTTCTCCTATCCCTCTTGGCGCCTAAACTCTTATACCATGTTTAGCGCCTTTGAAAGCCTTCAGGGTTTCCCCATAGTCTTAGAATGGTCCTCAAACTCTATAACTAAATCCAGGTGTGCCGGCAGTTTTTAAGAAGATAGAAGGAAGAGGATCGTGAGTTCAAAGACAATCTGATCTACATCATGTGGTCCTACCAGAGAGAGAGAGAGAGAGAGAGAGAGAGAGAGAGAGAGAGAGAGAGAGAGAGAGAGAGAATATATATTTCCCAATTTGGCAGTGTTCTGTAGACATCAGCATTTTGGAAATGGAAGAGGTATCAGCCACCCTCTAGGGAGGGGCAGACAGGGTGCCGTTGCCTGTAATCGTAGGAGTGAAGTTTGTCTGCTCAGGAAGCCACTCTGTGGAAAGCAGGAGGAAATGCTCAGTCTCTCACACTATAGCTCCCTGCCCTGAGCCTAGTCTGAAGCTCTGGATGCCAGAGGGGACACTGGGAAAGCAGTGAGGCCCGCCACGGTTCCCTTCAGCCGCCCAGCATGGCTACGAGGACGCTACAGAGAGTACCGCGCTGCTTCATCTGCCAGGACTCTTGCTTATGTACATGGAGAAACTGAGGCCTGGAGAATGGCAGAGTAAGGCCCCACCAGGCAAGTCAGGGCAAATCCAGGGTGGATCCCCAGATCAGTGTTCTGGAAATTTCCACACCTATTTCCCAAACCTCTCCTCTTTTTTTTTTTTTTTTTTTTAGAAATGGACTAACCTCTTTCTTGGGTGGGAATACTGATTCCTACACACATAAACGCTCTCTCACACACACACACACACACACACACACACACACACACACGGTCATGAAGTATCATTGTCCCTGTCTGAAGCCAATAGCCAGGGTCACCCTAGACCCGGCCACCGGTTCCTCCCATGGCGGCTTTAGCTGCTCAGTGGAGTGCTTTGTCAGCTGCCAACCCTCCTGCCAAGAGATGAAATCTAGAGGAGAAAGCACCTCCCCTCCCGCCCGTTCTTGTGGCCAGAAGCTGGAGCGGCTGCCTGGATTCAGCGCTGGTTCTGCTGATCACAGTTGGTACCGCGGAGGAATCAGCTAAGCCACATAACCCTATCACGTTAAGCCAGGGGGGTCAGCCAGGGCCTGGGACACTGGCCAGGCTGATGCAGGGCCAGCAAGACAGGATGGGGATGGGAGGGTGATCAAGACAGGAAGGCTGTGGAGGCCTAAGAGGCAGGTCCCTGCCTTGTACAGGATCCCAGTTTGATGAGGGAGGGAGGGCATGCTCCCAGAAGCATATAGAGAAGAGGGAAACACGTTACAGAGCGGGACTGTCACTGGAGTCAGCTAAGTCTCAGGGCAGGTCCTTCTGTTTCTTCTCTGGGCTGTTACGGACCCAGTACGCTGGGGCATCATGGGTAAGCACCCGATGAGCAGTCTCAGACCTTGGAAGTGTGCAGCACCCAGTGGGTTTTAGCATATAGGATCCCAGAGGCAGTGATGGGAAAGGGTTCTTTTGTCAAAAGGCAAGGAAGAAGGCACAGGAAAGACACCCAGGCTTCAGGCGTGCGGCAGGAAGGATGTCTGAGTCTCAATGCAAGGATGATGGGAAAGATCATAGGCCCAGAGCAACTAGAAATAAAGAACTATGGGAGCTGAGGGAACCGTGGGAGCTGAGGATCTTACGGCAGAGAGAAGGACCGAAAACTGTCCACTCAGGGACGGAGAAATTGGAGAATGGATAGAGAGCCTGGAAGCCTGGACGTACGGTGATCTCTAAATCCAAGAGGGGAGACTCTCCTTTGTCAGGGGTGCAGAGTACTCAGACGGCAGCCATTGCTGCTAGGAACAGAGGCAGGACACTTCTCAGCAGCTCCATAGCCCTATGCATCTTCCTAGACTCCCTGCTGCCGCTACCCGTCCCACTTCAGCCAAAACAAAACGGGAGCATAGAGAGTGGGGATGTAGCCAAGTGGGTAGAGTGCTCCCTTAGTGTGCTTCCGGCTCTGGGTTTGAGCCCCAACATCATATAACTGGGTGTGGTGGCGCATACCTATAATCCCAGCACTCGGAGGTGGAGGCCAGGAGGGTCAGAAGTTCGAGGTCATGTTCAAGGCTAGATCGGGCTAGGTTAGACCCTGTCTCAATAATCAAACAGGGGTTAGAGAAACGGCTCAGTGGTTAAGATCACTTGCTGTTCTTGTGGAGAGCCTCGGTTAGTCCCCTGCACCTACCTGGTGGCTCACAATCTGACGCCCTCTCCTGACCTCCAAGAGTGCCAGGCACACACGTGGTGCACGGTCATACACACGGTCAAAACACTCAGGCCTCCCGGTTTCTGTCTCACCAACCACAGGTCATCCCTCTCTAACCTCACCGTTCCCCAGGCATGGATCCTTCTCCAGAGTACCCTCTGTGGGACAATAGTATTGCGTCCCTGTGGGTCCTCTACGGGATGGCTTGGGGGGCTCTGATCACCAAACTGATCTCGTTCCAGTTGGCGATGTGGGGGGTGTTGGGGGGGGCATGGGCACCACCTGCTCACACTGCTCCAAGAGGAACGTGAAGGCTCGAAACCAGAGGCCAGGCCAAGAAGGGAAACATGGAGTTCTGTTTGTGTTCTGATGTGTCTGAGGGAGTCAAAGCATCTCAAAACGCGGGTTATGAACTGTGACAAGGACAGCTAGCTGCGTTTCGCAGTCGCTGGGTCTTCCTTGCCACACTTCTGGCTTTAAGTAATAATTCCACATCTTTCTTTCCAGCTGGGCTCAGCTAGGTGATAATTCAAGTTCATCCATAGGTTGCCTCCCGTGCAACTTACGCGATGTGACTTTGGAAATAAAGAACGCCCCTCTTCCCCCCTTTATTCTCACCTTCTGCAATGTTGGCCTGCTGGCTGAAACTCTAGCAGCCATGTTGCATGAGTTAGAGACCATGGCGAGTGAAATTGGTCGCACAGTAACAAAAGAAGCGTGGGCTCCTGGTTATCACGCTGTCATTGTAGCAGACGGGAACACAGTGAACTCTAACGTCACAGTTTACATACATATCCAGAAACAGACTACAACTCAGGCTGTCACCTACAGAGAGAGGCAATGCCGGGCCGGGGAGAACTTGCGCAGGATTGGTGGAAGGATTGACAGAGGGGACAGGAGATTCCTGAGCCCTCCACCCTCAGACGCCACAGGGGAATTCACAGGGCCTTTAGATGATTCCCAGGGCCAATCCAGCAAACAGGTATAACAAGAACCTGGATAGCTACTGGATCCTTAAGCCAGAGGGAAGCATGCTGCCTCCCCTCTGTCCTTTGTCTCGGAAGGCTCAGTTTAAACAGCCCAACTGTCTACATTGCGTCCTCCCCACGCCTGCAGTTCCCTTGCCTGTCCTCTGGCCCTGAGACCACAACAGCACAGAGTGGGTTATCCTCAGCTACACTGAGTTTGAGGCTAGCCTGTCTCAAAAAAAAAAAAAAAAAAAAAAAAAAAAAAGAAAAAGAGAAGGAAGGGGAAGGAAAGGAAAGAGATCACCACTGGGAAGGGCGCACAGAGGGAGGCAGGGGGGTAAGGAGAGGCTAAGCAGAGAGGCTGAGGCTGACTTGCTGCCTGCAGAAGGACCCGCGTACCCTGCCTTCCTGGCAGGCTCAGATGTGGCCACCCTCTGCCCACAGACAGAAAGGATGCTCGAAGCAGGCCTTCGGGACCAGGTGTGCAGCCCACCTTCCAGGGTTGGAACCTTGATTCTGCCCTAGCAGGCTCTGTTACCCCAGGCAAACTCCGAGTGATCATCAGTTCCCCTCTGCAACACAGATAAGATCTCCCAGGATTGATGACTAAGGCTTGCAAAGGACTGTAAGCAGTGCGTCAGCCCCTGCAAACATGCATGCCTTCCTAGCCAGGTCGGTGGACCGAGGCCGGAGGAACCACTGCTCTGCTCGGATCCGGCTGACGTGGCATCTCCGCTGACCTCTTGGCAGTAGCCAGGGTGGAACCGGCCTCTGCCCCTGGGGGGCTCCCTGCTGACACTATCACATGCTGGCCAGGATGAGGGGCTCTGGACGTCTGTGACTCATGGGGGAACATCCAGGAAGAGTCCAAGAAATGTAGGCCAAGTGTGCAGATGTGGCCCAGGGACCAGCCACAGCTGCTCCAAGATGCTTCCTGCAGCCGCAGCTTGCTCTTCTGTCCCTCCAGCACTTGCCGTCCTGACTGCATGGCTTCCGGCATGACCCTTCCCTTTAAGACACCTTTATCGTTAGTCACATCGTGTTTTGCTCGGGCTTGGTTTCGAGTGTTCGAGATCAGGTCTCATGGGATCCAGGCCGGCCTTGATTCTGAACTCCTTATTTCCCCCATCTCTAGGATTAGGATTTAAAAGTGTGCACATGATCGGGAGCACTGGCTTAGCCTCCGAAATTGTCCTGGAGGGACGATAGTTGCTAAGGCCATCAAGAACATGAGGCTGGGCAGAGTGGCACATAACTTTAATCCCAACGTTTGGGAGACAGAGATAGGCAGCTCTCCATGAATCTGAGGCCAGCCTGGTCTACATATTCAGGCCAGCCAGAGATACATAGTAAGACACTGTCCTTTTTTTTTTTTTTTTTTTTTTTTATTTATTCCAAAGTCACTGTTGCAAGACACACCTGAAGGGACATCTCCCAGGATGGTTGTGAGCCCCCTGGAGGCCTCAGGACCTGGTGGAAGGAGACCCAGACCCCTGAAATCTCTCCAGCCCCCCCTTTTTTTAAAAGTCAGCAAGATGACCTCCCAGTGGCTCATGGTGGAAGGAGAGATCTGTAATCTGTAAGCTATTTAGGAGGCTGAATGGCAGAATGGCTTCAAGAGTTCAAGGCCAGCCTGGGCTTGAGTTCAAGGGCAGCTTAGGCAATTTGGCAAGACCCTATCCTAAAACTAAAAGTGAGAAGAGGGCCAGGGCTGTAGTTTGGCGGCAGAGTGCTTGCCTAGCATGTTCAAAGCCCTGGGTTTAGAGGGCTACGGCAAATACAGAGTAGTCCTTTCAGGCAGTCCAGAGAGATGTCCTTCATGTCCTATAATGTCAAGCATCTCCTCTCCACCTAAGAGAGAGGAGGTGGCTCTGAAGTCTCTCATATCTGCTTCCTCACCCCAACGAATCCCCACTTTACCCAACCAATTAACAACAACTAACCCCCAACCCCTGCCTCTCTTGGACATGTTCACCAGGCCTTAAGTTCATTGGGCCTCAGTCCCCTCAGTTCCCTGAGTCCCCCCTGCCCTCCAGTCTCCTTCTCTGGATCTTCAGCCTGGAGAAAGGTATCCAACAGTGCTAGGAGCCAGCCCCAGAAGTACTCGACTGACCCCACAGAAGCTTGTGAACTCCTAAGACTGAGCCAACTTTATGAGACTCCCATCCCCAAGGCCCCTGGGCCCTTATCTCACCAGATCCCCACCCTGGGCTCCAGGCCAGGAGTTCGCTGTCCTGAAGTAGGCCTGCTGACCTCCACCCTCATCGGGCCACCCACAGGGCTGTTTCCCACCCACCCACACTGCTCCAGCCTCCCTGCCTGCCTTCATCCTTGGCTGGACAAATCTCTGTCTGAGTAAAATCTTTCTTGGAGCCACAGAGACCTCCTCCAGTCCAATCCCTGTACCGGGGCCTGGGGGCTGGGACCCATGTCCAACCAGAGTGGAACCTGTCCCTTTCCTATGCCTCAAACAAACGGGCCATAGCATGAAGACTAGTGCTATAGCATGAAGACTAGTGCTTCTCAACTTTCCTAATGCTACCACCTTTTGATACAGTTCCTCATGTCACCTTCATATCCCAAGCAACCATAAAGTTACTTTTGTTGCTACTATTATGAATCATAATGTAAATATTTGACATGCGACTTCTGTGAAAGGGTCATTTGACGCCTAAGGGGGTCACGACCCACAGGTTGAGAACCACTGATGAAGACACCTGTGCCCTGGCCTCTCTCCATGCCACCCTCTGACCCATTTGTATAGGAGTTATTTCTTTGACGGGTGTATCCGTTCTATGGCTGCCACCAACCCGTTGGTCACTTGTTCACTGGCATGGTTATTGAATAGACTGTGGCAGGTACCGTGAAGCTCATGGTCAGGGCTCCATCCCTAATCTTAAGTACCCACTGGGGTCTCAGAATCCATCCCCCTCCAGACAAGAAGAGATCCACATATCTAGAAGCTGTACCACCCTCGGAGCTAATGCCATCCCCCACCCCCACCCCCAACCCCAACCCCCAACCCACCCCAACCCCACCCCCAACCCCACCCCCCCCAACCCCACCCCCAACCCCAACCGGGTATTAATTACCTCTGCATTATGTGTCCCAATGTTGCCTGAGGAAAGGGCCAGCTGCTCTCTGCGAGGACCTGCTGGGCCCTTACCCAGAGCATCAGGCAGGAGCAGAGACTCCAGCAGGAACTAAATCTGTGGAGAGCAACAGGCACTTACCCTGACCCTGAGCCACTCCAGCCCTGGAAAGGTCAGCAAGGTAATAGAGGCCCTGTCATACTACAAGGTGCCCATGAGATAAGTCACCTGGGCTTGCATCTGTCCTGTTGATGACAGTCTTACAACATCCGCTGTCATGGAAAGGCCTAGAAGTTCAGAGAGTGATCCTCCTGCCTGATAGGAAAGCCTTTGGAGGGAGAGAAAACTTGTTAAGTTCTGCTTCCTGATCCTACCTGGGTTCTCTTCCAGAATCACATCGTTCTGATCTATGTGCCTCTGGGCCAGTCACCTGTCCTTGGGGTGACCAACTCATCCCGTGATTCCTGGAATCATTCTGGAAAAGCACCACACCCAAGGTTCTCCTTAGGAACAGTGGAACAAATGCCCTGACCTTCGCCCACATAGCTGTCCCATGCAAGGAGCAGGTCTGTCCACAGGTCTCCACAGGGAGCAATCCAAGTGGGCACAGAAGGGGACGTGGAGGTTCCTAGCTCATGGGAGTTCGAGATCTAGCACCCAGAACTTTCTATGACCTCTGTCTCCTCTGTTTGCATTCCCCAATAGCTAACAATGGAAAGGATCGAGTCACAAGGAGTTTATGTGGGGACTGACTGTAAGAAACGAGGAATTAAAGAAGAGTTAAAAAGACACATGGCTAGGAGCCAAGTCAGCTACAGAGGACATTTTTGGAAGGCTGGAGAAAGCACGTCTCCTGAGGCAGCCTCCAAAGGACAAGGAACAGCATCTTCTCAGGGAGGGCAGGGCCACTAACTCCCAGTTCTGTGGCAAAGTGCATGAGGATGATGGATGCCTGCTGGGCCCTGCCAGCCTCAGCCGTGATCTCCCTCATCATTCACAGAAGGTGCGGGAGGCCTGAGAGGAAAGAAGATGCCGGCCTAGGTGTGGGAGGGGGCTCAAGGTAGCTGAGGAGAAGAGGGGCTTCTGGGAAAGCACAGACACAGATCAAGATGAGCAAGGAAAGCCTGTGGGGGAGGGGGAGAGAAGAGGGAGAGGAAGGGGAGGGGAAGCAGAAAGGGGGAGGGGAGAAATGAGAAGGGAAGAGCGAGGGGAGGGAAGAAAAGAGCCCGAGAGAAGAGAAAAGGTGACAAGAGGAAATTCCTCACAAGCCAGGTGGGGTGGTACATGCCTGTTAGTCCCGCACTGGAATCTGGACATAGGAGGATCAGGATTTTGAGACCATCCGTGGCTACATAGTGACTTGGAGGCTAGCCTGGGCTACCTGAGGCCCTGCTCCAAAAATAAAAAGATGAAGGGAAGGAAGGGGGGGGGAAAGAGGGAAGAAGGGAGAGAGGAAGGGAGGAGGAAAGGAGGAAGGCAGGGCTAGGGGTTTGACCCAGAGGTTGAAAACTTGCCCAGTTTTCAACACAAGGCTCTGGCTTCCAACTCCAACATGGCAAAAACCGAAAAATAAACATCATAATCTCCATCCCCCAGCTGAGGCCGAGGGAGAGCCAGAGCCTCTTGTCCTAGAGGTTACAGAGGTCAGGGGAATGCTGGGTCCCACCCAGAGCAGAGGTAAGGGAGGCTTCTCCAGCCGAAGTCCTAGGCCAGGAGCCAGAGCGTTGAAGGAAGGAGGCCTTGGGGTGGTTGAGGAGTCAGCCCTGGGCCAGGTACAGCCAGCCAGCCAGCCAGCCTAGAGGCAGGAGGCCATTGGCTAACACCACACTGCACAAATATTGTTGTTTTGACTGGTCGTGGGATTCGCTATTTTCCCAGGGAACCACAGGCGTGACGTGTGAGCTCACTGCAGAGCAGGGCCCACGAGGAGAACAGTACCTTCTGACTCTGCCTTCCCTCTGCCTGGCCAGGCACACGCGCACACGAACACGCACGCACATGCATGCGCACACGCTCACACTCCTACACAGAACGCAGAGCCCTCATTCTGTGTGCAGCTCACTGGCTTCTCTGGAGGTAGGCAGGTTATTTAAACTCTCAGTACCACAGATGCTGACATACAACACATACAACACATACATACAACAATAGCTGCCTCCCAGGGATGAGAAAAGATGGTAAGAGTGGCCCAGGGTGGCCTCCAGCCATGACTTGGTAGAGAAGTGACTAGCTTTACCTAAAGCCCTGGATTTGATCCCCAACACCACATAAATGAGACATGGCGTCACATACTTGCAATATCTGTAATCTGGAGGTTGAGATAGGAGGATCAGTTTTCAAGACTAGCCTTGGCTACATTACAGTTTGAGGGTAGCTTGGGCTAGGTGAGAACCAATTTCTTTCTTTCTTTCTTTTTTTCTGGAGCTGGGGACCGAATCCAGGGCCTTGCGCTTGCTAGGCAAGCGCTCTACCACTGAGCTAAATTCCCAACCCTGAGAGCCAATTTCAGAGAAAGAAGACAGACAAAAGAAGTTGACCAATTACAAATTCCATCACTGTGTGTAATGGTCCGTTTTAACAGTCAACTTTATTGGACTGAAGAGATGGCTCAGTGGTTAAGACGACCCAAGTTCTGTTCCTAGCACTTGTGTCGGGCAGTCCACAGCTACCTGTGAACTACAGCTTCAGGGAGATCTGACACCCTCTTTTGGATTCTGAAGGCATGGCATTCATGTACTCATAGACACCAACTTATTCATAGAATAAAAAAAAGTAAATAATTTTAGAAAGAAATAACTTGGGAGGGGGTGAATCAAACACACCCCTGGGGGTGATTGTGGGCATTCCCAGAAGCAGTTAGATCCTGAGGGCTTTAGCCTGAAGGGAAGTTCGTCCCTTGGTGAAGTCGGGTGGTGTTTTTGGCAGGTAGTGATTGGGAGGGGGCAGGGCCTTCTTGGAGGAAGTAGATCATTTGAGGACATATTTTTGCCCTGTTCCCTCTCTGTTTCCTGTCTGCCAAGGAGTGAATAGCCTCCCTGCCACTCTCCCAACCACCATGATGCTCTTCCTTAAGAGCATGGGCTAAGGGATCCAGGTCTGATCCCACTGAAACCCTGAGCGCAGATAAACCCTTACTCCTCCCTCAGTTTGTTTCTAGCAGGTATTTGGCCCCAGCGACAGCTCACATGCTACTTATGTGAGAAGGGAAAAAGAGCCCGTGTTTGAACAGTTTAGTCAGATGTGTGAACAACCTATGAAAATTGTTTTTTTTTTTCTTTTTTCTTTTTTCTTTTTTTTCGGAGCTGGGGACCGAACTCAGGGCCTTGTGCTTGCTAGGCAAGCACTCTACCACTGAGCTAAATCCCCAACCAAAAATTGTTTTTTTTAAAAGATTTTATTTATTTATTTTATTTATATGACAAGTACACTGTAGCTGTCTTCAGACACACCAGAAGAGGACATCAGATCCCATGACAGATGGTCGTGAGCCACCATGTGGTTGCTGGGATTTGAACTCAGGACCTCTGGAAGTGCAGTCGGTGCTCTTAACCGCTGAGCCATCTCTCCAGCCCTGAAAATTGTTTTTAAAGGAGAGCCAATTTCTTTTTTCTTTTCTTTTTTCTTTTTTCTTTTTCTTTTTCTTTTTTTTTCTTTTCTTTTTTTTTTTTTTTTTTTGACTTTTGTTCTTCCAACCTTGTAAGGATTTTGGTTGATATTGCAAACAGAGATCTTGGATCGGGAGCGAAAGTTCTACATTAAAGTGATCAGGGGTTGGGGATTTAGCTCAGTGGTAGAGCGCTTGCCTAGCAAGCACAAGGCCCCTGGGTTTGGTCCCCAGCTCTGAAAAAAAAAAAAAAGAAAAGAAAAAAAATAAAGCGATCAAACCAGCTGGGGTGTCTTACATGCTCACATTGACAAACCACTCTGAATAGCCTTCCCACGCTCACTGGACATATGTGGCCCTGGGAAGTGCTGGGACCATAACACTTAGCCAATGACTCCATGGCCAAAGGCACCATAGATGAGGGTGAATCACGGGCAGATGGCTTGGGAAGGCCTGGAGAATCTGAAATCAACCAAGAAACAAATCGCCCTCTCTCTGTCTTTCTTCTCTCTGCCTCTGTTTATTTTCTGAGACAAAAATCTCACTATGCAGTTCTGGCTGGCCTGGAACTTGCTATACACAGACAGTCTTGCCTCAAAATCACAGAGATCCTCCAGCCTCTGCCTTTCGAGTGCTGGGATTAAAGGTGTGCACCACAGCACCCCCCTTCACCTTCTTGGCCACAGCTGTGTGAACATTTTAGGTGACTCCCTCTTCTTTCCTCCCTCTCTCCCTCCTCCCTTTTACTCTCTTCTTCCTTCCGTGAGAACATGTCTTCTCTGTGAAACTTATGGCCATGACAAGAGAAATCTAATCACTGACACATGGCAGACATTATTTTGAGTGTGGGGAGGGCTGGACCATTTGCCTGAATCCCTGCAGAGGCTCAGGTCGATGTTAGCCCTGAGGTGCACATAGATTGGTCGGAGGTTCTGGCCTTCTGACTCAGTGCTCACACTTAGCCTTGGGGATTAGGCGAGCACCCAAGAATCCTAACAGTTACAGAGAGACTCCAAAAGACAGACACGGGGGCTTCTGTGCGAGGCTGGGGAGGCTGGAACTCCATTTCTGGAATCAGATATGGTGCCTAGAGACCTCTCTGCTCAGGTTCAGTCATTGTCTGCCAGTGTTCCTGCAGCTGGCTAAATGTGGTGTCTCTGAGGCTGGTTTTTCCTCTGAGTCCCCTCCCCCCCACACACCTGAACTGCTGGGTTCATTTCTTCTGTCTCCTGTCCTGGCTCGTGATGGCTTCTTGAGACCCAGTCCTTTTGTCTGTATTCAGTAAGAGAAGAAGAAGAAAAAGTAGAAGAAGAAGAAGAAGAAGAAGAAGAAGAAGAAGAAGAAGAAGAAGAAGAAGAAGAAGAAGAAGAAGAAGAAGAAGAAGAAGAAGTAGAAGAAGAAGAAGAAGAAGAAGAAGAAGAAGAAGAAGAAGAAGAAGAAGAAGAAGAAGAAGAAGAAGAAGAAGAAGAAGAAGAAGAAGAAGTAGAAGAAGAAGAGGAGGAGGAGGAGGAGGAGGAGGAGGAAGATGAGGAGGAGGAGGAGGAGGAGAGTATGTGTCACATCCCACATTCCCTTTTAGACTCTTAGATTTCAGTGATGGAGCAAAAATCACACCGGAATGCCTCACTGCAAGGGGAACTGGGAAATGTAGTCTTACGGTTGCTTGACAAAGTAACCAGTTATAAAAGACTAAAAAGTGGAAGGCTTGGAAAATACTAGAAGTTTCTACTGTGAGATTCAGAAACATCAACAGACGCAGCCTAGGCCTCTGTCTTGACAGCAGCAATTACTGTGCACACGGTTGACCAGACTGCTCCATTTAAAGGCCTAAAAACAGGGCTGATGAACTGCGTGCCTAACATTTGTGATGATACTGGGTTTCATCCCCAATATCACACTAACCAGGCACACTCAGGAGGTGAAGACAGGGGGATCACAAGTTCAAAGTCATCCTATGAGACCATGTCTGTGGAGGGGGTGACATACACAGATTGGTGCTATCATGTGATAGAGTCCTAATCAAATGCTGCACGAAGAAGTCAGGCCCCAAGTCTCAGGCTGTGCTCCAGCTTCTATGGACATGCAGAGTGGGACATACATGGGTAGATGGCAGATAAACTGGACTGGGGACAGTGCTCAGTGGGTGGGTGCCTATTGTGAAAATGGGAAGAACTAAGTTTGATCCCCCGGAACCCACACGGATAGCCTGTGTGGTGGCAGCACAGGTCTGCAATCACAGTGCTGAAGAAGAGGAGGTAGGAAGCTCCCTGCGGCTCCCTGGTCAGCCAGCATAGCCTAATAGGTGAGTTCCTGGAATTAGTAAGGACCCCGGCTCACAACCCAGGGAGGGTGCGGAGAGAAGACACAGTGGTGAAGAGCACTGGCTCCTCTTACAGAGGACCTGGGTTCTGCTCATAACAAACAGGACAGCTCACAGCTGTCTATAACTTCAGTTCCAGGTGACCCAACGCCCTCTTCTGGCCTATGCTGTCACTGCATGCATGTGGTACACACACAGACAAACAGAGACACACAGACACACACGGACACAGACACACACACACACACACACACACACACACACACACACACCAGACACCCCTACGTACACACAAAAAGGAGTTTGTCGCTTGAGATGACTGGAAAGAGGCAATAGCTTAAGGACTTGGTGTACTGGAGGTGATGAGATTATTCTAGAATGGACTGTGGTGATGCACTTGTGTATCCATGCACTTGTCCATGGATAGACTAAAAGCCACTGGACTGCGCCCTTACAGTGATTTACTGTGTGGTACACAGAATGTATCTCAGAACTGTCCTCGACCTTTCTAGAAGCCTGAATGTACAACCTGCCTTTTTCATTCTCAGTGCCTGGCATGCAGTGGCCTCCACGGACCTCTGATTGGCCTCTTCCTCTCTGCTTTCATCCTGGGTTATTTATGACTAGTCCCTACTGACTGGCATCTCACTGATTTCTTCCCTGTCCTACTGCCACCAAACCAGCCCAAATGCCCACTGTTTCAACCTCAAAAACACCTGATGCCCCTTACTATCTTTATGCCCTTTCTCCTCCCAGGAGCTGGGGGCATTGCGGAGGTCTGAGGAGATGGCTCAGGAGATAAAGGGTTACTGTGCAGGCAGAGGACCTGATTTCAGTCTCTAGAATGTCTGTGGATGCTGTTTGGAGTGGAATATGTTTGAAAGCCCTGTGCTGAGGTGGTGGATTCCCAGGGCCTGGTGCCAGTCTGTCTAGCCCAAGTCAAGTTCTAGGGCAGTGAGAAGCATCTGTCTCAAAAAAAAATGTAGCAATCTTCTGAAGGATGATAGCTGAAGTTGTCCTCTAGACACACACATGCACATTTATGTCACATGAACATGTGAGTGCACATGCATATGCAGAAAATGTCAGATTGGATCTTTCATGCCTTTGTCAATTCACCTCAGTGATTTCTCACTGCTTTTAACACATGAGCCAAGCCTAAAAGATAGCTTTTGGGTTCCTCAAGCCTGCCAGTGGCCTACCTCCACAGACAGCTGCCTTTTCCACCTCTGTCCCATTGCCTGTATCCCCTGAGCTATTGTCCTGTAAGGACTTCCATACCATCTCTGTGCTTAGCAGTCTAGAGGTCCCAGCTCCCAGTTCCCAGCTCTCACTCCTCCTCCCATACAATGTGGGTCTCAGGCACCAATGCCTTCACACATGCCAACCTTCCTTCAAGACATTGTTGCCCCATGTTAGTGGTTACATGCTTAACAGGTGGATTACCACTCAACTGAACTCAGCAAATATTTACAGAAGAGTGAGCATACAGAGTGCCAGAGTTGTTGGGCAGTGGCGGGGAGCATCTTTAATCCCAACATTCAGGAGGCAAAGACAGGTGGATCTGAGTTTGAGGCTAGCCTGATCTATGGAGCAAGTTCTGGGACAGCCAGGGACACACAGAGAAATGCTGTCTCAAAACAAATAAAACAGAAAAACAAAGCAAAAAACAAAACAAAACAACAACAACAAAAACTCAGAATGCCAGACTGTTTATTGCATGCTATTACCTCCTTCTGGTCCTAGACCCTAACCCATAGGGCCTCCAGTTGCCTCTGCTGTCGCCTAAAGAGAAGGGACCACCCTGGTGGCAGTGTCCTAAATAATTGGGACTGTGAGAGCAATGACTCACATCTCTTCTCCCCACCTCCTTTTCCAGAACCTTGTACATGAGCTCTTGTACTTCAGAATCCAACATTCTGTGAAGAGTACATTGTGGAAGGACTTGAGTCTGGCTTTACTGGCTCCCTCCTGAGTCCCTCTTTGTGACAGGCCTGGTTTGTGTCTGAGCAATCATGGAGGCCTGTGCATGTGTGGGCACAGCCTAGGACACAGAATGGGTTTCAAGGACACAAACATGTTGCTGTAGTTTGGATGTAAATGTTTCCTACAACCTCAGTGTTTGAACTCTCCATTCCTGGCTGGTGGCGTTGTCATAGGACAGAGGCCTATTGGACATAGACCACTTGGGTAGGAACTTTAGAGTGTGACACTAACCCTGGGGAGATGTGAACAAGCCACTCTCAAGCCAAAGTAAGTACATAACCAAAGTCCAACTTGATGAACCAGTGAGTTTTACTGGGGTCCCTTATAGGAGTATGGGAGAAAGAGTTAGTTATTTATGGGAGCAGAGATCACTCTGCAATAGGAAGCCCAACCCAGCATGGGGGTGTCAGCTAAGGAAAGCTGGAACTCTCTGTGTGACTTGTCCATCATTCAACAGGCCAGTGTGTGTCTTCTCCACACATGTCCCATCTCAGCCCGGTCCAAAAAGTTCCAATGATCTGAGAGGCACTCTCAGCAGTCCTTACAGCTCATATAACTTTGGGAAAGGATGGGCCTTGTACATTTTAGTTTCAGCAACTTTCTAGGACTTGTGAGTTGTTTACTTCCTTAGTCTTCCTAAGTCTCCCTTTAGAATTTCTCAGGTCTTAAAAAGCTTTACTTCATGAAAGAATGTTTTAACTTAGAACTGTAGCTTTCAACCCTTTAATACAATTCCTCATTTGGTGGTGACCTCAAAACTGTTTTTGTTGTTACTTTGTAACTGTAATTTTGCTACTGTCATGATTCGTAATATAAATTGTGTTTTCTGATGGTCTTAGGTGTCCCTGAAGGGGTCATGACTCACAGGTTGAGAACCATTGACTTAGAAGAAGTTGAGTTGACAACTACATTGCAGACTTGAGGGGTATGACACAACTCAACTTCTTGCCCGAGATCGTTTACCATGGTGTGAACAAGCCATGCCACTAAGCTCTGCTGACACAGATGGAGTCATGCCAGCCACCATGATGATCTATACCCCCTCAGACTGAGTCAAAAGAAATCTCTCCTTTCTTAAACAGTTTCTGTCAAGTTTTGGTCACTTGAGAAAACTGTGTGTGGGTGCGCGTGCGCGCGTGCACGTGCATATAATGCAAGCCTCACTTGAAGTGCTGCCTCAAATAGTGTGGAAAGAGAATGGAACTGCCATCTCTTCTTCTCCCATCTCCTTTATCACTCTGAGTACCGCCTAGGTAACCAGCCAAATCTTTATCCCACCCTAACTTGTTTGTCTTGGAGGAGGAAATGCCTGCAGGCCAGTAGTTCCTCTTGAACTGGGCTGGATGAAACTAGCTAGGCACAAGATGGCTGCCAAGCTTACCCCTAAACAACTTCTAAGAAGTCCATCTTTGTGCTGAAGGACATATTCTTTAGCGCCGTGACAGTAGAAGGTTGCCATGGCAACAACTAACAAGAACCATGCAAAGAGTGAAAAGAAATGGTGATAAGATTCCTGGGAAACATCTCATTCTCAGAAAATGCATAAATATTCTTCCTTTTCTTTGTTAATCTACCCCTTTCCTCCCTTTAAACAGTTACTCTTGTGTCAAATGTATGGGTGTTTGTCTGGCATGTCTGTATGTGTACTGTGTAGGTGCAGTTCTTGTGGAGGCCAGAAGAGGGCATTAGATCTCCTGGAACTGGAGTTAGAGGGGGTCGTAAGCTGCCATGTGGGTGCCGGGAAGCAAAGGACAGCAGGAAGTCCCATCTCCCCAGCCTCCCTCTCTTGATTTTATCACCGTAGATCTGCAGATTCCTGAGCTGCAAAGGCAGAGCAGTTAATCTGTCGTTACTCTATCAGCACACCTCTCGCTGAAGCCATTTATTCTTGGCCAAGAGTAGCAGTCTCCTCCACTGGTCAGTCTGTGCTCTGTCCTACAGTGGTCCTGCAATCCTAACAGGAAATAAGGACCCATCTCAGGGGCAACAACTAGAAATGCTTCTGGCCTCTTTTTTTCTCCTAGCCCAGGAAAAAGTAATTTTCAAGGCCAGCCAGTGGTTTGGAATAAGGAGTTTATTCATTGTAATAGTTAATGTCAGTTGTCAACTTGATGGGGATTAGGATCAGCATGAGAGCAAATCTCTAGCCATGCCTGTAAGGGAGCTACTAGACTGGGTTAATTGAGAAGGGAGATTCACACTAAATTGGGGGAGGGCCCCATCCCATGGGACCCTGAGCTGATGACAGCTTTCCTCTCTGTTTCTTGGCTGCATCCACACTGTAAGCAGTCACTTCCTGCTGCCTACTTATACTATGTCTTCCCCTTCCTACATGGTGGACTGTGTTCCCTCAGACTGTGAACCAGAGGAAACCTTCCATGCTTAAGCGGCTTTTGTCAGGATTTTGTCACCACGATGAGACTGGTGACTAATATGATCATGTAACAAAATACTATAAAATACCATTTTATTTTGCCCAGGAATTTGAACTTTAGTTGGGTCTCAGAGGGGTCATGTTTGTGTCTCCTGACGTCAGCAGGATTTCTGGAAAACTCAGCTTAGGGCCATCTGAACACTCATTCCTTTGTTCTTTGATGGTTGAGGTTGACTGGGGCCTTAATACATGTCTGCCTGGCTTCCTCCTGTGCCTAAGGCCTTCTTAATACTGTGACTGTTCCTCAAGGGTGAGTATTGGGAGAAAGACACAGTCTTGTTGCTTACAAGCAAGACTGGGGCCATGCAGTGACACCTTCTCATCCTCTCCCTCTGGCTCAGCTAGCTCCGATGAGGGGAAGAAACAGCCATCTCTACATGGAAGGTTCTAGAAAAGTATCCACAGCCATCTCTACATGGAAGGTTCTAGAAAAGTGTCCGCTGAAGCAAAGTTCACTTAAAAGAAAACATCCTGTTTAACATTTGTTTTTAATGCGTCTCTCATGAGTGCCCTCATCCTCTCTGTTCCCTGCCTGCACTTATCTGAGGGCGGGATTGGGGGGGTCATCATCTCACAGTTACTCAGACTGAAGCCAGACCTGCTGATAGTCATGCTGACCTGAGAGACAGAGAAGCCCTGAAGAGGAGGAAGGAGAAAGACTCAAAATGGGGTGGCAGAGGCACAGTACTGAGAAATGACAGCATGTGCCGGCCACAGAAGGTACTGACAGGACAGAGGAGAGCAGGGAGGGACAGACACCCGCTGGACTTCACATGGTGTCTGTGGCAAGTCTTGGAAAGGGTCAAAGCAAGAGGAGAAGGTAAGATTTGCTTTGTACAAAGTTGACTTTTGTTAAATGAAGATTCGAGAAGCGTTTGGGAAAAAAGAAAAACCACCGGTGTGAGTGAGGGTTGGGAAAGCCAGAAGTGGGGGGCAGCTGCCTCGGTTCTCAGGGCTCCTCTCTCCCAGGGTTCATGCAGGAAGATCCCCGTAAGACACAGCTAGGAGCCATCCCAGCCCCACATGCGTACCCACAGCCTTGTCAAGATCTAAATTCGTGGACAGACTGAAGACAGGTAGAGGTCTTAAATCCCTCCACTTAGGAGATAGAGGCAGTCAGAGGCCAGCCTGGTCTACAAAGTGAATTCCAGGAGAGCCAGGGTAGTAATGACAGCCAGAGCTACACAGTGAGACCATTTCAAAAGCCACCACTACCAACAGAAAGTAACAACAAAATAGCTGGGTTCTAATCCCAGAACTCATGAGACAGAGGCAGGACGGTCTCTCTGAGTTCAAGGCTGGCCTGGTCTACAAAGCAAGTTCCAGGACAGCCAAGGCTACACAGAGAAATCTGGGGGAGAAGGGATGACAAAAAAACAAAACAAAACAAAAACAAAAACAAAAAAACCCACAAACAAACAAACAAAAACCCAAGCGAACAAACAAATCAAAAAGCCCTAAACAAAACAAAAACAAAACAGACAGGTCTCTTAAACTGTGTGTGGCCTTACTATGAGTCTAAGCCGGGAGCAAATGTCCCAGTGACAAAGCCAAGTGGCCTTCAATAGAAGAGCTTCTCAGCCAGCAAGTACGGGGGCCAGAGACCCAGTAGGCGAGGGAATGAAGAAGCCTCGAAGGCAGGAGACATACCCAGGATTTTCCCTCAGCCCTCCCACACCTGCCCTCCACTCAGTCTTTATCGATGTCAGCAGAAGTGCCAGGGGGAGTGGGGGACGTAGGGGAGAAGCATGTCCACTCTAGGACCAAAGCTGAGGCTCTCCTGGGCCCCTTGACCTGGGCATCCCAACCGATGCCATTGTGCCCAGCAGCAAGGACACAGAGTAAATAAGTCCTCCTGAGGGGCTGAAGTGGTTGTGGAGGACTGGAACTCCAGCAATACCCAGGTGACGGGAGAAGGACCAGCAGCACTTTAAGGTCGCGCTGGGCTACATAATGAGCTGGAGGCCAGCCTGGACTCTGAGATTTTTGTCTCAAAAGGTGGAAAGTAAAGAAACAGGGAAAAGATGGGGCACACTGAGTAGGTATTGGACTCAGAGAATGTAAGGGATATGTTATTTTATACTGATATTACTCAGAGGGCTGGGGATGTCGTTCAGCTGGTACAGGACTTGTCTAGAAGACTTGAAGCCCTGAGCTCCAACTTCAGGGCTCATAAGCTGCGTGTGGAGGTGCGCACCTGTGACCCCAATGCTGGGGGGGTGGAGGCAGGAGGATGGCCTTAAGTCCAGCCTGAGATACATGAGACTCTGTCTCACATAATAATACTAATGATAACAATGATGATGATGATGATGATGATGATGATGATGATGATGATGATGATGATGGGAGCCAGACAGAAACTGGTGGCAAAGAGAACGAGCTGTTCCTGCAAAGGACCCAAACTCTGTTCCCATATTTACAATGGGCATCTCACACCTTGGAACCGGCCTCCCCAGGCACCTGCACTCCTGAGTACGTAACCACACGTGCGTGCACATAGTTAAAAAATAAATGAAAAAATTTAAATAGTCATCACACATGTATCACTATGTTAAAAGCACGTGAGGTATCAGGATGCAAAATCCATCTGAGGGCTTTCAGCGAACGAGGACCTGAGGATCTCTCGGGGATCTGGGGTTGGTTGTGTGGAGCCAAGCCCTTTCTGGCATGCGTCCTGGCCTCTTTGACGTAGGTGGAAAAGTTGGAGAAACACCACAGAATTCCTCAACACCCGCGGTTCCCCAGGGTGGCTCTGCACATCGCCGCTGCTGTGTGCCAACGCGGCTACCTACAGCTTGCACCCCGGTGAGCACCAGGTACAGCAGACTGCAGATGCTCTCTGGCAGATGGGAACTGCTCCAGAAGGGCTCTTCCCAGAATCCTTCCTGCTATTGCTCCCTCTGGTTGCGGAGTCTTCACCCTCGTTCCCACTGGGGCGGAACCATCCCCTCTGGACTCTGGTCAGTAGTCAGCGGGAGAGGGCAGCGAAGGGCAGAGCCAGACCTTGTCCTGACCGGTTGGCTATTTTGGCTCGGACTTCTTCTGCAGTTCCCAAGTTTACCACCCTTGCTCTTTGCCCCTTGTGAGTGAGTACGGGTGGTTCTAGATTAGAACAAGAGAGCCAACCAAGGGCTGCCTGAAGAGCTCACATGTGGGATGGGGAGAGGGGTTCGAGGCAAGGGGTACGGCCTTGTGGGGTCTGACTAAGGAAAAGGGACAGGAAAGAGGGGCATGTGCATGAGGAAAAAGAGAAAGCTCATGTCCTGATGTGAAGACAAAGCTATGTTCCAGTCAGGAGAGCCGGTAGCATTGCTAGAGCTCCCTCTCATAGAGTAGGCTTGGGACAGAGTATGAGACCTGCACGCAAACCCCAGGAAATTCAATATAAGGAACACACAGCTTATTCCAGGGGAGCCCCAATCTAAGGGAGACATGGCCTCTGTCCTTTGGGAGCACTACTCTGACAGGATGGCCCTGGCCTGGCCCTCGGAAACCCCTACTCGGTAGACATGGTCTCCTAGGGCCTCTGCAAAGGCTCCTGCCTCACATGCTCCAGGAACCTGTGCCTCTGCTCTGGATTCCCGTAAACAGAGGTGGGGACGCCAGCAGCCGAAGCACTTTTTAATCACCATTTTTTTATTGTCTTTCTGTAGGTGACTCATCCATAGGAAAGTCACAGCTCTGGAGCGAGCCCAGTAGCTCGAGATACAAACGGAGAGGGACAGTAATGAGTGACGATTATTGACACAGTCTGGGCGGCTGCTGGGCCTTGTTCAACTGGTCACCGCAGCCGCTGGCACCGTTGCCAGAAGCAAAGAGCTGAGCTGAGATTAGAGGACACTTGGTCCGCAGGAAGCCCCATGGCCGGGCTGTCTCTAGATTCAGGCGGAAGCTGTGCGCAGTCTCGGAAAATCCGGGAATGAGGTCTGGTCAAGCCACTCCGTGGGAATGTACCCACGAATAGAGAGATACTCATGCAGTGTCCCTGCCGGTTCCAGATCCTGCTCTCGTCAGCCATACCCGGTCCCTTCCCAGTCTGAGAATACTTGTGAAGGTTTCATGGTTTCATCGGAACCTTGGTGCCTTAAGAGCTGGTGTTGCCTAGAACAGAGTAGACCTGGTTCTGGTGGAAATAAGAGGGGTTTTGGGGGTGGTGGGTATGCCTCAGTTGGTGGTCTTAGAAAGTGGGCATTGTGGGTAAATATCTGTGAGGCCAGAACTGAGGAGACAAAGGCAGAAGATTCAAACCTTAAATCATTCTTGACAGTGGCCTTGGTGGGAAACATGTGATCCTGCCGTGGGCAGTGGGGGCAAGAGAAGTGGAAAGAACTAAGTCCAAACTCCAATTTTCTTAGCAGCAAGTACATGTGTGAGGAACAAGACCCAGGGACTCCTGGGTCTCCAGGAGTGTGAGAGCAGGGCACTTCTCCAAGATGAGAGGGACCTTTGGACTTACCTGGAAACAGCCCTCTGGGAGGGAAGGGGTTGTCTAAGGCCTCAAAGCCTCCCAGGAGCAGGGTTGGGGATTGTGGTTTTTTCTAGCTCCCTTACTTTGCTTGACCCTCCACCCTTGCACCTGGACCCTGGGCTCTGGGCCAGGTTAAAACTCACAAGGAGACATGCCGTTCCGAGCTTCTTTAATGGGGTGGGGCGGGGAGGGGTGGGGTGGGGTGGCCATGGCAGTGGCTGACGGGCTCCACCCAGGGTGGGCACATTTCATCACCAGAAGGCCTGGCCAGGGATGACAGCTGCTGCAACCCAAGGGAAGGTGTACTTTGAAAACCTCGAACTAGATCCCCATCCTGGCTCTTAGATGAGTCTCTACGGCACTCTGTCCTGCTGTCCTGGAAGGACTCAAGCTACCTCTCTCCCACTGAGGCAGCCCTGAGCCGGTGTCCCAGGCCTGTGAAATCCTGACTGTGGGAGTGGGGTGTTCCACCCAGATGTCCCCACTTGGGATAGTTCATTGGTGATCTGAAAAATTATCACTGAGGTTATCTAGTTGGTCATTAAGTCCCTTGCTCTCCAGGGAGGTGGCCACTACTATTACTGTTGTTTGACAGGCTTGAGACAATGGGGCGTGAGAAGGACAGTGACCTGCCCGGGTGTCACAGCTAACACCTGATAGAGCTGAGGTTATTCTCCTCCCAGATGCTGTCACATCCCTCAGCCTCCGGGAAATGGATACTTAGACACTGAGCACAAGAACCAGACACCCTAGATAAAGCATAGTGACTGCAAGTGCCAGGGGTTGGGGATAAGACCGTTCACTTGGCCGTAGCATAAATGTCTGCTTGGAATCTTGCCCTTTAAGGAAGGGATGGGAGCTAACATTGGACAAGACAGGTGTCTACTAGGTGCCCGTCTTGGGCTAGCTACCTGCAAAAAGAGGATACCAGTGCCTGGGAGATTACAGAAACGGCCTTTGCTGCGGTTACCAGGGCTGTCTTGGATTTAATATACCCAATATGTCCTTAGGGACCCTCATGAAGACACTAAAACCCTCTACTGGGTTGCCGAATGATGCCAGTCAGGGTAGCCTTGCTAGTTTGATGGAAAATAGTCCATTCAATGCACGGAGGCTGAGTTAATATCCTTAGTGTTCCCCAAACAGCCCACAAAACAGAGGAGAAAGCGTCATCCAAGGATTTAAAACTCAAGCCTGGAAATTGATCTTATGATCCTAGCATGATCCTGCCTTCTTCATATTGACTTCCCAGCACCTTAGTGTGCGTGGCTATAATGAAATGCACAATGCAGATCAGCTTACAAAGAAGAAAGCTTTAGTCTGGTTCCCAACCTCAGGGGGTTCAATTGTGACTCCCCTGATGCTCTGGGGCCTGTGTCAGCCACAATGCTTCATGGCAGAACGCTTAGCAGAGGAAGCTTAAACTTTCCACCACCTCTCAATAGCCCTCTGGGGGTGAAGCCTTTAACACTTGGACACTCAGATCCAAGCTACATCACCAAGAATACAAGTTGCTAAAAAAACATTGCTAACCCGATTTTCTAAGTATTTTGTTTGTGAATGTCGATGCACTTCAGATGGCCTTTGCACTGTGGTATGAACTAGTGATCGGCATGCTTAGCAAAAACTCACAAAAGAATAGGGCACTCAGGGGAACGTAGACGTGGAAGAGGGGCTTGGGGCTGAGAGCTGGCATTTTGAAATACATAGACAACAGAGAAACAAGACAATTTGAAAGCAGGTAGAGAACTCAGGGAACGGTGAGGTCCAATTAAAAACTTGATCAGACTTTTTCCTCCCTGAGGTGGACGGTTGGACCTGGGGTTACCGGGAGACCTGCCCCCCAGGGGGAGGCGGTTCTGAGCTGTGCAGGTTGCTTTGAAAACATGAGGACTGGAGTTTAATTTCCAGAACCGATGTGAAAAAGCTGAGCACTGTAGCACACAACTGTAATCCCAGCACTAGAGGTAGAGACAGGCGGATCCTTGAGACTCCATGGCAGACCAGTGAGAGAGCTTGACTCAAAACACAGGCATGGAATGGTGGGTGCTAGGGTTGTCCTCACACGCACGGACACACTTGTACGAACACATACACACATTCACACACAAGAATAAAGAAAGACACGTGGGAAACCTCACTGAGCATCTGGGACTCAGGTTTTCTGAGACTCCATAGCCAGCCAGAGGAATTCCTGGTCTCTGTGGAAGTGTTCCGGCCTCATCCCCAATGTAACTGAACTTGTGTCTTTGTGTTTTCATTAATTTTTGTCGACGTCACCCTCTTGTCTCTCTACCCACCTGTAATGTGGAGTAAAGGGCATGAAGCCAGAGAAAACAAACCAACAAACTAAAAAGAAGAGACATTTAAATCAGTAGTTATTTTATGCCCCGAGTGAACTTTCCCTTTCTCTCCCTACCTCCCTCTTTCTGTTTTCCCTTTTCTTTTTTCCTTGAGAAAGTCACAGTTTTCTCACCTTGGCCGTTCCAAGTACTGACATCCCAGGCATAAACCATCATAGGTGTCTCCTTGCCCTGAAATGCCTTGGGTACCCAGAGAAAAACAGGTCTATGGACCGAGATAGGTCCAGCTACAAGCTCATTTGCATATACGCAGTCCAACTATTCCTAAGTCTAGAGGACAGGCAGCCCTCCAGCTTCCAGGCACACCACAGAGCTCTCCCTAAGACGGGCTGGTGCTGGGAGCTATGCATGTGCTCCACTCCACCCCCGGGTCCTCTCCCCACACAGCTGCCTTTGTTGTAGGCTCAAAAGCAGAGTTCTCGTCTGAACAATCATCTCAAAGGGACCCTGCTGCACAGCTACTGTCTGCCTCTGTTCCACTTAAGGCTGTTCAGCCGTCACCACAAAAGCTCCTTGTGCCCCACTGACACCATGCTCCCACCAGTTTCCCTGCACAGATTAAGGACTTAGAGTGTTATTAATAGTAGCTGCTCGAAAGGCTGGGAATTTCACAGGGTCCAAGGCCTGCTTGGGTAACAGTACCTGCCACCCGCTCAGGGCTGGCACCTTCTCCATTCCTTCCCGTGTTATTTAGTTTTCATAGGTGCACCCCAGGACGCTCCAGGATCCTAATTTACAGACAGGGAAACTGAGGCACAGGCATGTAAGCTGATTTGCCTAAGGCAAGACAGTTAACAAACCATCAGTCTCCCTATTCCCCAATTCTGTGATGTCCAAGGACAGACAGGTTCATCTGTCAGTACCAAGAGTGCATTGCTCAGCCTATAGTAGCCAGTGTCACTGCCTCTTAAGGACTCCGAGTCACCTTCCTGCCGCTGAATGCTGCCTTTCGGAAGACTTTAAGATCTCTGAGACCCCTGCTGAAAGCCATCATTTTTCATTGTGGGGGCGAAGGGGGTCACCATGGAAATCATCAGTTCAGCGCTACAAATGAAGTGGAAAGAGGCCCTACATGTTCCTCAGACTGGGCACAATCTTAGTTATAGTCCATGACCAGGGTGAGGACCCTCAGTCTCCTCACTCTGACCCAGTCTAAGGCTTGAAAGTTGCCCATACACACACACACACACACACACACACACACAATCATACACACACTCACACACACACATGCACACACACACATGCACACATACACACACACTCTCACACACACAATTTCACACACACATGTACACACATACACAATATGCACACACATACACACATATGCACACACATACATACACACATATACACACA